>NC_079473.1:6725454-7031156 GCF_026250575.1 Diorhabda carinulata | reverse complement strand
AGAGGAGATGGAGTTCGATAGGAAATTTTTGAGCGCGTTATGTAATTCCGACGATGCCAGGTTTCGTAAAAAAAGTCAAGTCTTCGATGCTTTGTCATTGAATGTCACCTCCGTAATAATATAGTCTTCGGAAAGAGTGTTTCACAATGACGCAACGGAGAGAGGAAAATCCATAAACGCTCACTCATGACCTCGTTTTTTCCTTAGAAAAACTAATCAAAAAATGGGGGAGAATTGTTAGATTTCGAAACCAAGAAGAGGAGATGGAGTTCGATAGGAAATTTTTAAACGCGTTATGTAATTCCGACGATGCCAGGTTTCGTAAAAAAAGTCAAGTCTTTGATGCTTTGTCATTGAATGTCACCTCCGTAATAATATAGTCTTCGGAAAGAGTGTTTCACAATGACGCAACGGAAAGAGGAAAATCTATAAACGCTCACTCATGACCTCGTTTTTTCCTTAGAAAAACTAATCAAAAAATGGGAGAGAATTGTTAGATTTCGAAACGAAGAAGAGGAGATGGAGTTCGATAGGAAATTTTTAAACGCGTTATGTAATTCCGACAATGCCAGGTTTCGTAAAAAAAGTCAAGTCTTCGATGCTTTGTCATAGAATGTCACCCCGTAATAATATAGTCTTCGGAAAGAGTGTTTCACAATGACGCAAAGGAGAGAGGAAAATCCATAAACGCTCACTCATGACCTCGTTTTTTCCTTAGAAAAACTAATCAAAAAATGGGGGAGAATTGTTAGATTTCGAAACGAAGAAGAGGAGATGGAGTTCGGTGGGAAATTTAGAAACGCGTTATGTAATTCCGACGATGCCAGGTTTCGTAAAAAATGTCAAGTCTTCGATGCTTTGTCATTGAATGTCACCTCCGTAATAATATAGTCTTCGGAAAGAGTGTTTCACAATGACGCAACGGAGAGAGGAAAATCCATAAACGCTCACTCATGACCTCGTTTTTTCCTTAGAAAAACTAATCAAAAAATGGGGGAGAATTGTTAGATTTCGAAACCAAGAAGAGGAGATGGAGTTCGATAGGAAATTTTTAAACGCGTTATGTAATTCCGACGATGCCAGGTTTCGTAAAAAAAGTCAAGTCTTTGATGCTTTGTCATTGAATGTCACCTCCGTAATAATATAGTCTTCGGAAAGAGTGTTTCACAATGACGCAACGGAAAGAGGAAAATCTATAAACGCTCACTCATGACCTCGTTTTTTCCTTAGAAAAACTAATCAAAAAATGGGGGAGAATTGTTAGATTTCGAAACGAAGAAGAGGAGATGGAGTTCGATAGGATATTTTTAAACGCGTTATGTAATTCCGACAATGCCAGGTTTCGTAAAAAAAGTCAATGCTTTGTCATAGAATGTCACCCCGTAATAATATAGTCTTCGGAAAGAGTGTTTCACAATGACGCAACGGAGAGAGGAAAATCCATAAACGCTCACTCATGACCTCGTTTTTTCCTTAGAAAAACTAATCAAAAAATGTGGGAGAATTGTTAGATTTCGAAACGAAGAAGAGGAGATGGAGTTCGGTGGGAAATTTAGAAACGCGTTATGTAATTCCGACGATGCCAGGTTTCGTAAAAAATGTCAAGTCTTCGATGCTTTGTCATTGAATGTCACCTCCGTAATAATATAGTCTTCGGAAAGAGTGTTTCACAATGACGCAACGGAGAGAGAAAAATCCATAAACGCTCACTCATGACCTCGTTTTTTCCTTAGAAGAATTAATCAAAAAATGGGGGAGAATTGTAAGATTTCGAAACGAAGAAGAGGAGATGGAGTTCGATAGGAAATTTTTGAGCGCGTTATGTAATTCCGACGATGCCAGGTTTCGTAAAAAAAGTCAAGTCTTCGATGCTTTGTCATTGAATGTCACCTCCGTAATAATATAGTCTTCGGAAAGAGTGTTTCACAATGACGCAACGGAGAGAGGAAAATCCATAAACGCTCACTCATGACCTCGTTTTTTCCTTAGAAAAACTAATCAAAAGATGGGGGAGAATTGTTAGATTTCGAAACGAAGAAGAGGAGATGGAGTTCGATAGGAAATTTTCAAACGCGTTATGTAATTCCGACGATGCCAGGTTTCGTAAAAAATGTCAAGTCTTCGATGCTTTGTTATTGAATGTCACCTCCGTAATAATATAGTCTTCGGAAAGAGTATTTCACAATGACGCAACGGAGAGAGCAAAATCCATAAACGCTCACTCATGACCTCGTTTTTTCCTTAGAAAAACTAATAGAAAAATGGGGGAGAATTGTTAGATTTCGAAACGAAGAAGAGGAGATGGAGTTCGGTGGGAAATTTAGAAACGCGTTATGTAATTCCGACGATGCCACGTTTCGTAAGAACAGTCCAGGCTTCGATGCTTTGTCATTGAATGTCACCTCCGTAATAATATAGTCTTCGGAAAGAGTGTTTCACAATGACGCAACGGAGAGAGGAAAATCCATAAACACTCACTCATGACCTCGTTTTTTCCTTAGAAAAACTAATCAAAAGATGGGGGAGAATTGTTAGATTTCGAAACGAAGAAGAGGAGATTGAGTTCGGTGGGAAATTTAGAAACGCGTTATGTAATTCCGACGATGCCAGGTTCCGTAAAAAAGTTAAGTCTTCGATGCTTTGTCATTGAATGTCACCTCCGTAATAATATAGTCTTCGGAAAGAGTGTTTCACAATGACGCAACGGAGAGAGGAAAATCCATAAACGCTCACTCATGACCTCGTTTATTCCTCAAAAAATCCAATCAAAAAGTGGGAGAAAATTGTTAGATTTCGAAACGAAGAATAGGAGATTGAGTTCGGTGGGAAATTTAGAAACGCGTTATGTAATTCCGACGATGCCAGGTTCCGTAAAAAAGTCAAGTCTTCGATGCTTTGTCATTGAATGTCACCTATGTAATAATATAGTCTTCGGAAAGAGTGTTTCACAATGACGCAACGGAGAGAGGAAAATCCATAAACGCTCACTCATGACCTCGTTTATTCCTCAAAAAATCCAATCAAAAAGTGGGAGAAAATTGTTAGATTTCGAAACGAAGAAGAGGAGATGGAGTTCGATAGGAAATTTTTAAACGCGTTATGTAATTCCGACGATGCCAGGTTTCGTAAAAAATGTCAAGTCTTCGATGCTTTGTCATTGAATGTCACCTCCGTAATAATATAGTCTTCGGAAAGAGTGTTTCACAATGACGCAACGGAGAGAGGAAAATCCATAAACACTCACTCATGACCTCGTTTTTTCCTTAGAAAAACTAATCAAAAGATGGGGGAGAATTGTTAGATTTCGAAACGAAGAAGAGGAGATTGAGTTCGGTGGGAAATTTAGAAACGCGTTATGTAATTCCGACGATGCCAGGTTCCGTAAAAAAGTTAAGTCTTCGATGCTTTGTCATTGAATGTCACCTCCGTAATAATATAGTCTTCGGAAAGAGTGTTTCACAATGACGCAACGGAGAGAGGAAAATCCATAAACGCTCAGTCATGACCTCGTTTTTTCCTTAGAAAAACTAATCAAAAGATGGGGGAGAATTGTTAGATTTCGAAACGAAGAAGAGGAGATGGAGTTCGATAGGAAATTTTTAAACGCGTTATGTAATTCCGACGATGCCAGGTTTCGTAAAAAATGTCAAGTCTTCGATGCTTTGTTATTGAATGTCACCTCCGTAATAATATAGTCTTCGGAAAGAGTGTTTCACAATGACGCAACGGAGAGAGGAAAATCCATAAACGCTCACTCATGACGTCGTTTATTCCTCAAAAAATCCAATCAAAAAGTGGGAGAAAATTGTTAGATTTCGAAACGAAGAAGAGGAGATGGAGTTCGATAGGAAATTTTTAAACGCGTTATGTAATTTCGACGATGCCAGGTTTCGTAAAAAATGTCGAGTCTTCGATGCTTTGTTATTGAATGTCACCTCCGTAATAATATAGTCTTCGGAAAGAGTGTTTCACAATGACGCAACGGAGAGAGGAAAATCCATAAACGCTCACTCATGACCTCGTTTTTTCCTTAGAAAAACTAATCAAAAAATGGGGGAGAATTGTTAGATTTCGAAACGAAGAAGAGGAGATGGAGTTCGATAGGAAATTTTTGAACGCGTTATGTAATTCCGACGATGCCAGGTTTCGTAAAAAAAGTCAAGTCTTAGATGCTTTGTCATTGAATGTCACCTCCGTAATAATATAGTCTTCGGAAAGAGTGTTTCACAATGACGCAATGGAGAGAGGAAAATCTATAAACGCTTACTTATGACATTGATTTTTCTCAAAAAACTAATCAAAAAGTGAGAGAATTGTTAGATTTCGAAACGAAGAAGAGGAGATTGAGTTCGGTGGGAAATTTAGAAACGCGTTATGTAATTCCGACGATGCCAGGTTCCGTAAAAAAGTCAAGTCTTCAATGCTTTGTCATTGAATGTCACCTCCGTAATAATATAGTCTTCGGAAAGAGTGTTTCACAATGACGCAACGGAGAGAGGAAAATCCATAAACGCTCACTCATGACCTCGTTTATTCCTCAAAAAATCCAATCAAAAAGTGGGAGAAAATTGTTAGATTTCGAAACGAAGAAGAGGAGATGAAGTTCGATAGGAAATTTTTAAACGCGTTATGTAATTCCGACGATGCCAGGTTTCGTAAAAAATGTCAAGTCTTCGATGCTTTGTTATTGAATGTCACCTCCGTAATAATATAGTCTTCGGAAAGAGTGTTTCACAATGACGCAACGGAGAGAGGAAAATCCATAAACGCTCACTCATGACCTCGTTTTTTCCTTAGAAAAACTAATCAAAAAATGGGGGAGAATTGTTAGATTTCGAAACGAAGAAGAGGAGATGGAGTTCGATAGGAAATTTTTGAACGCGTTATGTAATTCCGACGATGCCAGGTTTCGTAAAAAAAGTCAAGTCTTCGATGCTTTGTCATTGAATGTCACCTCCGTAATAATATAGTCTTCGGAAAGAGTGTTTCACAATGACGCAACGGAGAGAGGAAAATCCATAAACGCTCACTCATGACCTCGTTTTTTCCTTAGAAAAACTAATCAAAAGATGGGGGAGAATTGTTAGATTTCGAAACGAAAAAGAGGAGATGGAGTTCGATAGGAAATTTTTAAACGCGTTATGTAATTCCGACGATGCCAGGTTTCGTAAAAAATGTCAAGTCTTCGATGCTTTGTTATTGAATGTCACCTCCTTAATAATATAGTCTTCGGAAAGAGTGTTTCACAATGACGCAACGGAGAGAGGAAAATCCATAAACGCTCACTCATGACCTCGTTTTTTCCTTAGAAAAACTAATCAAAAAATGGGGGAGAATTGTTAGATTTCGAAACGAAGAAGAGGAGATGGAGTTCGATAGGAAATTTTTAAACGCGTTATGTAATTCCTACGATGCCAGGTTTCGTAAAAAAAGTCAAGTCTTTGATGCTTTGTCATTGAATGTCACCTCCGTAATAATATAGTCTTCGGAAAGAGTGTTTCACAATGACGCAACGGAAAGAGGAAAATCTATAAACGCTCACTCATGACCTCGTTTTTTCCTTAGAAAAACTAATCAAAAAATGGGGGAGAATTGTTAGATTTCGAAACGAAGAAGAGGAGATGGAGTTCGATAGGAAATTTTGAAACGCGTTATGTAATTCCGACGATGCCAGGTTTCGTAAAAAAAGTCAAGTCTTCGATGCTTTGTCATAGAATGTCACCCCCGTAATAATATAGTCTTCGGAAAGAGTGTTTCACAATGACGCAACGGAGAGAGGAATATCCATAAACGCTCACTCATGACCTCGTTTTTTCCTTAGAAAAACTAATGAAAAAATGGGGGAGAATTGTTAGATTTCGAAACGAAGAAGAGGAGATGGAGTTCGGTGGGAAATTTAGAAACGCGTTATGTAATTCCGACGATGCCACGTTTCGTAAGGACAGTCCAGGCTTCGATGCTTTGTCATTGAATGTCACCTCCGTAATAATATAGTCTTCGGAAAGAGTGTTCCACAATGACGCAACGGAGAGAAGAAAATCCATGAACACTCACTCATGACCTCGTTTTTCCTTAGAAAAACTAATCAAAAGATGGGGGAGAATTGTTAGATTTCGAAACGAAGAAGAGGAGATTGAGTTCGGTGGGAAATTTAGAAACGCGTTATGTAATTCCGACGATGTCAGGTTCCGTAAAAAAGTTAAGTCTTCGATGCTTTGTCATTGAATGTCACCTCCGTAATAATATAGTCTTCGGAAAGAGTGTTTCACAATGACGCAACGGAGAGAGGGAAATCCATAAACGCTCACTCATGAATTCGTTTTTTCCTAAGAAAAACTAATCAAAAGATGGGGGAGAATTGTTAGATTTCGAAACGAAGAAGAGGAGATGGAGTTCGATAGGAAATTTTTAAACGCGTTATGTAATTCCGACGATGCCAGGTTTCGTAAAAAATGTCAAGTCTTCGATGCTTTGTTATTGAATGTCACCTCCGTAATAATATAGTCTTCGGAAAGAGTGTTTCACAATGACGCAACGTAGAGAGGAAAATCCATAAACGCTCACTCATGACGTCGTTTATTCCTCAAAAAATCCAATCAAAAAGTGGGAGAAAATTGTTAGATTCCGAAACGAAGAAGAGGAGATGGAGTTCGATAGGAAATTTTTAAACGCGTTATGTGATTTCGACGATGCCAGGTTTCGTAAAAAATGTCGAGTCTTCGATGCTTTGTTATTGAATGTCACCTCCGTAATAATATAGTCTTCGGAAAGAGTGTTTCACAATGACGCAACGGAGAGAGGAAAATCCATAAACGCTCACTCATGACCTCGTTTTTTCCTTAGAAAAACTAATCAAAAAATGGGGGAGAATTGTTAGATTTCGAAACGAAGAAGAGGAGATGGAGTTCGATAGGAAATTTTTGAACGCGTTATGTAATTCCGACGATGCCAGGTTTCGTAAAAAAAGTCAAGTCTTCGATGCTTTGTCATTGAATGTCACCTCCGTAATAATATAGTCTTCGGAAAGAGTGTTTCACAATGACGCAACGGAGAGAGGAAAATCCATAAACGCTCACTCATGACCTCGTTTATTCCTCAAAAAATCCAATCAAAAAGTAAGAGAAAATTGTTAGATTTCGAAACGAAGAAGAGGAGATGGAGTTCGATAGGAAATTTTCAAACGCGTTATGTAATTCCGACGATGCCAGGTTTCGTAAAAAATGTCAAGTCTTCGATGCTTTGTTATTGAATGTCACCTCCGTAATAATATAGTCTTCGGAAAGAGTGTTTCACAATGACGCAACGGAGAGAGCAAAATCCATAAACGCTCACTCATGACGTCGTTTATTCCTCAAAAAATCCAATCAAAAAGTGGGAGAAAATTGTTAGATTCCGAAACGAAGAAGAGGAGATGGAGTTCGATAGGAAATTTTTAAACGCGTTATGTGATTTCGACGATGCCAGGTTTCGTAAAAAATGTCGAGTCTTCGATGCTTTGTTATTGAATGTCACCTCCGTAATAATATAGTCTTCGGAAAGAGTGTTTCACAATGACGCAACGGAGAGAGGAAAATCCATAAACGCTCACTCATGACCTCGTTTTTTCCTTAGAAAAACTAATCAAAAAATGGGGGAGAATTGTTAGATTTCGAAACGAAGAAGAGGAGATGGAGTTCGATAGGAAATTTTTGAACGCGTTATGTAATTCCGACGATGCCAGGTTTCGTAAAAAAAGTCAAGTCTTCGATGCTTTGTCATTGAATGTCACCTCCGTAATAATATAGTCTTCGGAAAGAGTGTTTCACAATGACGCAACGGAGAGAGGAAAATCCATAAACGCTCACTCATGACCTCGTTTATTCCTCAAAAAATCCAATCAAAAAGTGGGAGAAAATTGTTAGATTTCGAAACGAAGAAGAGGAGATGGAGTTCGATAGGAAATTTTCAAACGCGTTATGTAATTCCGACGATGCCAGGTTTCGTAAAAAATGTCAAGTCTTCGATGCTTTGTTATTGAATGTCACCTCCGTAATAATATAGTCTTCGGAAAGAGTGTTTCACAATGACGCAACGGAGAGAGCAAAATCCATAAACGCTCACTCATGACCTCGTTTATTCCTCAAAAAATCCAATCAAAAAGTGGGAGAAAATTGTTAGATTTCGAAACGAAGAAGAGGAGATGGAGTTCGATAGGAAATTTTCAAACGCGTTATGTAATTCCGACGATGCCAGGTTTCGTAAAAAATGTCAAGTCTTCGATGCTTTGTTATTGAATGTCACCTCCGTAATAATATAGTCTTCGGAAAGAGTGTTTCACAATGACGCAACGGAGAGAGCAAAATCCATAAACGCTCACTCATGACCTCGTTTATTCCTCAAAAAATCCAATCAAAAAGTGGGAGAAAATTGTTAGATTTCGAAACGAAGAAGAGGAGATGGAGTTCGATAGGAAATTTTCAAACGCGTTATGTAATTCCGACGATGCCAGGTTTCGTAAAAAATGTCAAGTCTTCGATGCTTTGTTATTGAATGTCACCTCCGTAATAATATAGTCTTCGGAAAGAGTGTTTCACAATGACGCAACGGAGAGAGCAAAATCCATAAACGCTCACTCATGACCTCGTTTTTTCCTTAGAAAAACTAATGAAAAAATGGGGGAGAATTGTTAGATTTCGAAACGAAGAAGAGGAGATGGAGTTCGGTGGGAAATTTAGAAACGCGTTATGTAATTCCGACGATGCCACGTTTCGTAAGAACAGTCCAGGCTTCGATGCTTTGTCATTGAATGTCACCTCCGTAATAATATAGTCTTCGGAAAGAGTGTTTCACAATGACGCAACGGAGAGAGGAAAATCCATAAACGCTCACTCATGACCTCGTTATTTCCTTAGAAAAACTAATCAAAAAATGGGGGAGAATTGTTAGATTTCGAAACGAAGAAGAGGAGATGGAGTTCGGTGGAAAATTTAGAAACGCGTTATGTAATTCCGACGATGCCAGGTTTCGTAAAAAAAGTCAAGTCTTAGATGCTTTGTCATTGAATGTCACCTCCGTAATAATATAGTCTTCGGAAAGAGTGTTTCACAATGACGCAATGGAGAGAGGAAAATCTATAAACGCTCACTTATGACATTGATTTTTCTCAAAAAACTAATCAAAAAGTGAGAGAATTGTTAGATTTCGAAACGAAGAAGAGGAGATTGAGTTCGGTGGGAAATTTAGAAACGCGTTATGTAATTCCGACGATGCCAGGTTCCGTAAAAAAGTCAAGTCTTCAATGCTTTGTCATTGAATGTCACCTCCGTAATAATATAGTCTTCGGAAAGAGTGTTTAACAATGACGCAACGGAGAGAGGAAAATCCATAAACGCTCACTCATGACCTCGTTTATTCCTCAAAAAATCCAATCAAAAGTGGGAGAAAATTGTTAGATTTCGAAACGAAGAAGAGGAGATGGAGTTCGATAGGAAATTTTTAAACGCGTTATGTAATTCCGACGATGCCAGGTTTCGTAAAAAATGTCAAGTCTTCGATGCTTTGTTATTGAATGTCACCTCCGTAATAATATAGTCTTCGGAAAGAGTGTTTCACAATGACGCAACGGAGAGAGGAAAATCCATAAACGCTCACTCATGACCTCGTTTTTTCCTTAGAAAAACTAATCAAAAAATGGGGGAGAATTGTTAGATTTCGAAATGAAGAAGAGGAGATTGAGTTTGGTAGGAAATTTAGAAACGCGTTATGTAATTCCGACAAAGCCACGTTTCATTAAAAAAGTCAAGTATTCTATGCTTTGGTGCTGAATGGGTTACTTTCTCAATAATAAAGTCTTTGGAAAGTGTGTTTCATAATGACGCAACGTAGAGAGGAAAATCTATAAACGCTCACTTAAGACATTGATTTTCCTCAAAAAACTGATCAAAAAGTGGGAGAGAATTGTTAGATTTCGAAACGAAGAAGAGGAGATTGATTTCGGTATGAAATTTAGAAACGCGTTATGTAATTCCGACGATGCCACGTTTCGTAAGAAAAGTCCACGCTTCGATGCTTTGTCATTGAATGTCACCCCCGTAATAATATAATCTTCGATAAGTGTGTTTCACAATGACGCAACGGAGAGAGGAAAATCCATAAACGCTCACTCATGACCTCGTTTATTCCTAAAAAAATCCAATCAAAAAAAGGGGGAGAATTGTTAGATTTCGAAACGAAGAAGAGGAGATTGAGTTCGGTGGGAAATTTAGAACCGCGTTATGTAATTCCGACGATGCCACGTTTATAAAAAAAAGTCAAGTCTTCGATGCTTTGTCATAGAATGTCATCCCCGTAATAATATAGTCTTCGGAAAGAGTGTTTCACAATGACGCAACAGAGAGAGGAAAATCCATAAACGTTCACTTATGACATTGATTTTTCTCAAAAAACTAATCAAAAAGTGAGAGAATTGTTAGATTTCGAAACGAAGAAGAGGAGATGGAGTTCGGTGGGAAATTTAGAAACGCGTTATGTAATTCCGACGATGCCACGTTTCGTAAGAAAAGTCCAGGCTTCGATGCTTTGTCATTGAATGTCACCCCCGTAATAATATAATCTTCGATAAGTGTGTTTCACAATGACGCAACGGAGAGAGGAAAATCCATAAACGCTCACTCATGACCTCGTTTTTTCCTTAGAAAAACTAATCAAAAAATGGGGGAGAATTGTTAGATTTCGAAACGAAGAAGAGGAGATGGAGTTCGGTGGGAAATTTAGAAACGCGTTATGTAATTCCGACGATGCCAGGTTTCGTAAAAAAAGTCAAGTCTTCGATGCTTTGTCATTGAGTGTCACCTCCGTAATAATATAGTCTTCGGAAAGAGTGTTTCACAATGACGCAACGGAGAGAGGAAAATCCATAAACGCTCACTCATGACCTCGTTTTTTCCTTAGAAAAACTAATCAAAAGATGGGGGAGAATTGTTAGATTTCGAAACGAAGAAGAGGAGATGGAGTTCGATAGGAAATTTTTAAACGCGTTATGTAAATCCGACGATGCCAGGTTTCGTAAAAAATGTCAAGTCTTCGATGCTTTGTCATTGAATGTCACCTCCGTAATAATATAGTCTTCGGAAAGAGTGTTACACAATGACGCAACGGAGAGAGGAAAATCCATAAACGCTCACTCATGACCTAGTTTTTTCCTTAGAAAAACTAATCAAAAAATGGGGGAGAATTGTTAGATTTCGAAACAAAGAAGAGGAGATGGAGGTCGATAGGAAATTTTGAAACGCGTTATGTAATTCCGACGATGCCAGGTTTCGTAAAAAAAGTCAAGTCTTCGATGCTTTGTCATTGAATGTCACCTCCGTAATAATATAGTCTTCGGTAAGAGTGTTTCACAATGACGCAACGGAGAGAGGAAAATCCATAAACGCTCACTCATGACCTCGTTTATTCCTCAAAAAATCCAATCAAAAGTGGGAGAAAATTGTTAGATTTCGAAACGAAGAAGAGGAGATGGAGTTCGATAGGAAATTTTTAAACGCGTTATGTAATTCCGACGATGCCAGGTTTCGTAAAAAATGTCAAGTCTTCGATGCTTTGTTATTGAATGTCACCTCCGTAATAATATAGTCTTCGGAAAGAGTGTTTCACAATGACGCAACGGAGAGAGGAAAATCCATAAACGCTCACTCATGACCTCGTTTTTTCCTTAGAAAAACTAATCAAAAAATGGGGGAGAATTGTTAGATTTCGAAATGAAGAAGAGGAGATTGAGTTTGGTAGGAAATTTAGAAACGCGTTATGTAATTCCGACAAAGCCACGTTTCATTAAAAAAGTCAAGTATTCTATGCTTTGGTGCTGAATGGGTTACTTTCTCAATAATAAAGTCTTTGGAAAGTGTGTTTCATAATGACGCAACGTAGAGAGGAAAATCTATAAACGCTCACTTAAGACATTGATTTTCCTCAAAAAACTGATCAAAAAGTGGGAGAGAATTGTTAGATTTCGAAACGAAGAAGAGGAGATTGATTTCGGTAGGAAATTTAGAAACGCGTTATGTAATTCCGACGATGCCACGTTTCGTAAGAAAAGTCCACGCTTCGATGCTTTGTCATTGAATGTCACCCCCGTAATAATATAATCTTCGATAAGTGTGTTTCACAATGACGCAACGGAGAGAGGAAAATCCATAAACGCTCACTCATGACCTCGTTTATTCCTAAAAAAATCCAATCAAAAAAAGGGGGAGAATTGTTAGATTTCGAAACGAAGAAGAGGAGATTGAGTTCGGTGGGAAATTTAGAACCGCGTTATGTAATTCCGACGATGCCACGTTTATAAAAAAAAGTCAAGTCTTCGATGCTTTGTCATAGAATGTCATCCCCGTAATAATATAGTCTTCGGAAAGAGTGTTTCACAATGACGCAACAGAGAGAGGAAAATCCATAAACGTTCACTTATGACATTGATTTTTCTCAAAAAACTAATCAAAAAGTGAGAGAATTGTTAGATTTCGAAACGAAGAAGAGGAGATTGAGTTCGGTGGGAAATTTAGAAACGCGTTATGTAATTCCGACGATGCCAGGTTCCGTAAAAAAGTCAAGTCTTCAATGCTTTGTCATTGAATGTCACCTCCGTAATAATATAGTCTTCGGAAAGAGTGTTTAACAATGACGCAACGGAGAGAGGAAAATCCATAAACGCTCACTCATGACCTCGTTTATTCCTCAAAAAATCCAATCAAAAGTGGGAGAAAATTGTTAGATTTCGAAACGAAGAAGAGGAGATGGAGTTCGATAGGAAATTTTTAAACGCGTTATGTAATTCCGACGATGCCAGGTTTCGTAAAAAATGTCAAGTCTTCGATGCTTTGTTATTGAATGTCACCTCCGTAATAATATAGTCTTCGGAAAGAGTGTTTCACAATGACGCAACGGAGAGAGGAAAATCCATAAACGCTCACTCATGACCTCGTTTTTTCCTTAGAAAAACTAATCAAAAAATGGGGGAGAATTGTTAGATTTCGAAACGAAGAAGAGGAGATGGAGTTCGATAGGAAATTTTTAAACGCGTTATGTAAATCCGACGATGCCAGGTTTCGTAAAAAATGTCAAGTCTTCGATGCTTTGTCATTGAATGTCACCTCCGTAATAATATAGTCTTCGGAAAGAGTGTTACACAATGACGCAACGGAGAGAGGAAAATCCATAAACATTCACTCATGACCTAGTTTTTTCCTTAGAAAAACTAATCAAAAAATGGGGGAGAATTGTTAGATTTCGAAACAAAGAAGAGGAGATGGAGGTCGATAGGAAATTTTGAAACGCGTTATGTAATTCCGACGATGCCAGGTTTCGTAAAAAAAGTCAAGTCTTCGATGCTTTGTCATTGAATGTCACCTCCGTAATAATATAGTCTTCGGTAAGAGTGTTTCACAATGACGCAACGGAGAGAGGAAAATCCATAAACGCTCACTCATGACCTCGTTTATTCCTCAAAAAATCCAATCAAAAGTGGGAGAAAATTGTTAGATTTCGAAACGAAGAAGAGGAGATGGAGTTCGATAGGAAATTTTTAAACGCGTTATGTAATTCCGACGATGCCAGGTTTCGTAAAAAATGTCAAGTCTTCGATGCTTTGTTATTGAATGTCACCTCCGTAATAATATAGTCTTCGGAAAGAGTGTTTCACAATGACGCAACGGAGAGAGGAAAATCCATAAACGCTCACTCATGACCTCGTTTTTTCCTTAGAAAAACTAATCAAAAAATGGGGGAGAATTGTTAGATTTCGAAATGAAGAAGAGGAGATTGAGTTTGGTAGGAAATTTAGAAACGCGTTATGTAATTCCGACAAAGCCACGTTTCATTAAAAAAGTCAAGTATTCTATGCTTTGGTGCTGAATGGGTTACTTTCTCAATAATAAAGTCTTTGGAAAGTGTGTTTCATAATGACGCAACGTAGAGAGGAAAATCTATAAACGCTCACTTAAGACATTGATTTTCCTCAAAAAACTGATCAAAAAGTGGGAGAGAATTGTTAGATTTCGAAACGAAGAAGAGGAGATTGATTTCGGTAGGAAATTTAGAAACGCGTTATGTAATTCCGACGATGCCACGTTTCGTAAGAAAAGTCCACGCTTCGATGCTTTGTCATTGAATGTCACCCCCGTAATAATATAATCTTCGATAAGTGTGTTTCACAATGACGCAACGGAGAGAGGAAAATCCATAAACGCTCACTCATGACCTCGTTTATTCCTAAAAAAATCCAATCAAAAAAAGGGGGAGAATTGTTAGATTTCGAAACGAAGAAGAGGAGATTGAGTTCGGTGGGAAATTTAGAACCGCGTTATGTAATTCCGACGATGCCACGTTTATAAAAAAAAGTCAAGTCTTCGATGCTTTGTCATAGAATGTCATCCCCGTAATAATATAGTCTTCGGAAAGAGTGTTTCACAATGACGCAACAGAGAGAGGAAAATCCATAAACGTTCACTTATGACATTGATTTTTCTCAAAAAACTAATCAAAAAGTGAGAGAATTGTTAGATTTCGAAACGAAGAAGAGGAGATTGAGTTCGGTGGGAAATTTAGAAACGCGTTATGTAATTCCGACGATGCCAGGTTCCGTAAAAAAGTCAAGTCTTCAATGCTTTGTCATTGAATGTCACCTCCGTAATAATATAGTCTTCGGAAAGAGTGTTTAACAATGACGCAACGGAGAGAGGAAAATCCATAAACGCTCACTCATGACCTCGTTTATTCCTCAAAAAATCCAATCAAAAGTGGGAGAAAATTGTTAGATTTCGAAACGAAGAAGAGGAGATGGAGTTCGATAGGAAATTTTTAAACGCGTTATGTAATTCCGACGATGCCAGGTTTCGTAAAAAATGTCAAGTCTTCGATGCTTTGTTATTGAATGTCACCTCCGTAATAATATAGTCTTCGGAAAGAGTGTTTCACAATGACGCAACGGAGAGAGGAAAATCCATAAACGCTCACTCATGACCTCGTTTTTTCCTTAGAAAAACTAATCAAAAAATGGGGGAGAATTGTTAGATTTCGAAATGAAGAAGAGGAGATTGAGTTTGGTAGGAAATTTAGAAACGCGTTATGTAATTCCGACAAAGCCACGTTTCATTAAAAAAGTCAAGTATTCTATGCTTTGGTGCTGAATGGGTTACTTTCTCAATAATAAAGTCTTTGGAAAGTGTGTTTCATAATGACGCAACGTAGAGAGGAAAATCTATAAACGCTCACTTAAGACATTGATTTTCCTCAAAAAACTGATCAAAAAGTGGGAGAGAATTGTTAGATTTCGAAACGAAGAAGAGGAGATTGATTTCGGTAGGAAATTTAGAAACGCGTTATGTAATTCCGACGATGCCACGTTTCGTAAGAAAAGTCCACGCTTCGATGCTTTGTCATTGAATGTCACCCCCGTAATAATATAATCTTCGATAAGTGTGTTTCACAATGACGCAACGGAGAGAGGAAAATCCATAAACGCTCACTCATGACCTCGTTTATTCCTAAAAAAATCCAATCAAAAAAAGGGGGAGAATTGTTAGATTTCGAAACGAAGAAGAGGAGATTGAGTTCGGTGGGAAATTTAGAACCGCGTTATGTAATTCCGACGATGCCACGTTTATAAAAAAAAGTCAAGTCTTCGATGCTTTGTCATAGAATGTCATCCCCGTAATAATATAGTCTTCGGAAAGAGTGTTTCACAATGACGCAACAGAGAGAGGAAAATCCATAAACGTTCACTTATGACATTGATTTTTCTCAAAAAACTAATCAAAAAGTGAGAGAATTGTTAGATTTCGAAACGAAGAAGAGGAGATGGAGTTCGGTGGGAAATTTAGAAACGCGTTATGTAATTCCGACGATGCCACGTTTCGTAAGAAAAGTCCAGGCTTCGATGCTTTGTCATTGAATGTCACCCCCGTAATAATATAATCTTCGATAAGTGTGTTTCACAATGACGCAACGGAGAGAGGAAAATATATAAACGCTCACTCATGACCTCGTTTTTTCCTTAGAAAAACTAATCAAAAAATGGGGGAGAATTGTTAGATTTCGAAACGAAGAAGAGGAGATGGAGTTCGGTGGGAAATTTAGAAACGCGTTATGTAATTCCGACGATGCCAGGTTTCGTAAAAAAAGTCAAGTCTTCGATGCTTTGTCATTGAGTGTCACCTCCGTAATAATATAGTCTTCGGAAAGAGTGTTTCACAATGACGCAACGGAGAGAGGAAAATCCATAAACGCTCACTCATGACCTCGTTTTTTCCTTAGAAAAACTAATCAAAAGATGGGGGAGAATTGTTAGATTTCGAAACGAAGAAGAGGAGATGGAGTTCGATAGGAAATTTTTAAACGCGTTATGTAAATCCGACGATGCCAGGTTTCGTAAAAAATGTCAAGTCTTCGATGCTTTGTCATTGAATGTCACCTCCGTAATAATATAGTCTTCGGAAAGAGTGTTACACAATGACGCAACGGAGAGAGGAAAATCCATAAACGCTCACTCATGACCTAGTTTTTTCCTTAGAAAAACTAGTCAAAAAATGGGGGAGAATTGTTAGATTTCGAAACAAAGAAGAGGAGATGGAGGTCGATAGGAAATTTTGAAACGCGTTATGTAATTCCGACGATGCCAGGTTTCGTAAAAAAAGTCAAGTCTTCGATGCTTTGTCATTGAATGTCACCTCCGTAATAATATAGTCTTCGGTAAGAGTGTTTCACAATGACGCAACGGAGAGAGGAAAATCCATAAACGCTCACTCATGACCTCGTTTATTCCTCAAAAAATCCAATCAAAAGTGGGAGAAAATTGTTAGATTTCGAAACGAAGAAGAGGAGATGGAGTTCGATAGGAAATTTTTAAACGCGTTATGTAATTCCGACGATGCCAGGTTTCGTAAAAAATGTCAAGTCTTCGATGCTTTGTTATTGAATGTCACCTCCGTAATAATATAGTCTTCGGAAAGAGTGTTTCACAATGACGCAACGGAGAGAGGAAAATCCATAAACGCTCACTAATGACCTCGTTTTTTCCTTAGAAAAACTAATCAAAAAATGGGGGAGAATTGTTAGATTTCGAAATGAAGAAGAGGAGATTGAGTTTGGTAGGAAATTTAGAAACGCGTTATGTAATTCCGACAAAGCCACGTTTCATTAAAAAAGTCAAGTATTCTATGCTTTGGTGCTGAATGGGTTACTTTCTCAATAATAAAGTCTTTGGAAAGTGTGTTTCATAATGACGCAACGTAGAGAGGAAAATCTATAAACGCTCACTTAAGACATTGATTTTCCTCAAAAAACTGATCAAAAAGTGGGAGAGAATTGTTAGATTTCAAAACGAAGAAGAGGAGATTGATTTCGGTAGGAAATTTAGAAACGCGTTATGTAATTCCGACGATGCCACGTTTCGTAAGAAAAGTCCACGCTTCGATGCTTTGTCATTGAATGTCACCCCCGTAATAATATAATCTTCGATAAGTGTGTTTCACAATGACGCAACGGAGAGAGGAAAATCCATAAACGCTCACTCATGACCTCGTTTATTCCTAAAAAAATCCAATCAAAAAAAGGGGGAGAATTGTTAGATTTCGAAACGAAGAAGAGGAGATGGAGTTCGGTGGGAAATTTAGAAACGCGTTATGTAATTCCGACGATGCCACGTTTCGTAAGAAAAGTCCAGGCTTCGATGCTTTGTCATTGAATGTCACCCCCGTAATAATATAATCTTCGATAAGTGTGTTTCACAATGACGCAACGGAGAGAGGAAAATCCATAAACGCTCACTCATGACCTCGTTTTTTCCTTAGAAAAACTAATCAAAAAATGGGGGAGAATTGTTAGATTTCGAAACGAAGAAGAGGAGATGGAGTTCGGTGGGAAATTTAGAAACGCGTTATGTAATTCCGACGATGCCAGGTTTCGTAAAAAAAGTCAAGTCTTCGATGCTTTGTCATTGAGTGTCACCTCCGTAATAATATAGTCTTCGGAAAGAGTGTTTCACAATGACGCAACGGAGAGAGGAAAATCCATAAACGCTCACTCATGACCTCGTTTTTTCCTTAGAAAAACTAATCAAAAGATGGGGGAGAATTGTTAGATTTCGAAACGAAGAAGAGGAGATGGAGTTCGATAGGAAATTTTTAAACGCGTTATGTAAATCCGACGATGCCAGGTTTCGTAAAAAATGTCAAGTCTTCGATGCTTTGTCATTGAATGTCACCTCCGTAATAATATAGTCTTCGGAAAGAGTGTTACACAATGACGCAACGGAGAGAGGAAAATCCATAAACGCTCACTCATGACCTAGTTTTTTCCTTAGAAAAACTAATCAAAAAATGGGGGAGAATTGTTAGATTTCGAAACAAAGAAGAGGAGATGGAGGTCGATAGGAAATTTTGAAACGCGTTATGTAATTCCGACGATGCCAGGTTTCGTAAAAAAAGTCAAGTCTTCGATGCTTTGTCATTGAATGTCACCTCCGTAATAATATAGTCTTCGGTAAGAGTGTTTCACAATGACGCAACGGAGAGAGGAAAATCCATAAACGCTCACTCATGACCTCGTTTTTTCCTTAGAAAAACTAATCAAAAAATGGGGGAGAATTGTTAGATTTCGAAACGAAGAAGAGGAGATGGAGGTCGATAGGAAATTTTGAAACGCGTTATGTAATTCCGACGATGCCAGGTTTCGTAAAAAAAGTCAAGTCTTCGATGCTTTGTTATAGAATGTCACCTCCGTAATAATATAGTCTTCGGAAAGAGTGTTTCACAATGACGCAACGGAGAGAGGAAAATCCATAAACGCTCACTCATGACCTCGTTTTTTCCTTAGAAAAACTAATCAAAAAATGGGGGAGAATTGTTAGATTTCGAAACGAAGAAGAGGAGATGGAGTTCGGTGGGAAATTTAGAAACACGTTATGTAATTCCGACGATGCCAGGTTTCGTAAAAAAAGTCAAGTCTTCGATGCTTTGTCATTGAGTGTCACCTCCGTAATAATATAGTCTTCGGAAAGAGTGTTTCACAATGACGCAACGGAGAGAGGAAAATCCATAAACGCTCACTCATGACCTCGTTTTTTCCTTAGAAAAACTAATCAAAAGATGGGGGAGAATTGTTAGATTTCGAAACGAAGAAGAGGAGATGGAGTTCGATAGGAAATTTTTAAACGCGTTATGTAATTCCGACGATGCCAGGTTTCGTAAAAAATGTCAAGTCTTCGATGCTTTGTTATTGAATGTCACCTCCTTAATAATATAGTCTTCGGAAAGAGTGTTTCACAATGACGCAACGGAGAGAGGGAAATCCATAAACGCTCACTCATGACCTCGTTTTTTCCTTAGAAAAACTAATCAAAAAATGGGGGAGAATTGTTAGATTTCGAAACGAAGAAGAGGAGATGGAGTTCGATAGGAAATTTTTAAACGCGTTATGTAATTCCTACGATGCCAGGTTTCGTAAAAAAAGTTAAGTCTTTAATGCTTTGTCATTGAATGTCACCTCCGTAATAATATAGTCTTCGGAAAGAGTGTTTCACAATGACGCAACGGAAAGAGGAAAATCTATAAACGCTCACTCATGACCTCGTTTTTTCCTTAGAAAAACTGATCAAAAAATGGGGGAGAATTGTTAGATTTCGAAACGAAGATAAGGAGATGGAGTTCGATAGGAAATTTTGAAACGCGTTATGTAATTCCGACGATGCCAGGTTTCGTAAAAAAAGTCAAGTCTTCGATGCTTTGTCATAGAATGTCACCCCCGTAATAATATAGTCTTCGGAAAGAGTGTTTCACAATGACGCAACGGAGAGAGGAAAATCCATAAACGCTCACTCATGACCTCGTTTTTTCCTTAGAAAAACTAATGAAAAAATGGGGGAGAATTGTTAGATTTCGAAACGAAGAAGAGGAGATGGAGTTCGGTGGGAAATTTAGAAACGCGTTATGTAATTCCGACGATGCCACGTTTCGTAAGAACAGTCCAGGCTTCGATGCTTTGTCATTGAATGTCACCTCCGTAATAATATAGTCTTCGGAAAGAGTGTTTCACAATGACGCAACGGAGAGAGGAAAATCCATAAACGCTCACTCATGACCTCGTTATTTCCTTAGAAAAACTAATCAAAAAATGGGGGAGAATTGTTAGATTTCGAAACGAAGAAGAGGAGATGGAGTTCGGTGGAAAATTTAGAAACGCGTTATGTAATTCCGACGATGCCAGGTTTCGTAAAAAAAGTCAAGTCTTAGATGCTTTGTCATTGAATGTCACCTCCGTAATAATATAGTCTTCGGAAAGAGTGTTTCACAATGACGCAATGGAGAGAGGAAAATCTATAAACGCTCACTTATGACATTGATTTTTCTCAAAAAACTAATCAAAAAGTGAGAGAATTGTTAGATTTCGAAACGAAGAAGAGGAGATTGAGTTCGGTGGGAAATTTAGAAACGCGTTATGTAATTCCGACGATGCCAGGTTCCGTAAAAAAGTCAAGTCTTCAATGCTTTGTCATTGAATGTCACCTCCGTAATAATATAGTCTTCGGAAAGAGTGTTTCACAATGACGCAACGGAGAGAGGAAAATCCATAAACGCTCACTCATGACCTCGTTTATTCCTCAAAAAATCCAATCAAAAAGTGGGAGAAAATTGTTAGATTTCGAAACGAAGAAGAGGAGATGGAGTTCGATAGGAAATTTTTAAACGCGTTATGTAATTCCGACGATGCCAGGTTTCGTAAAAAATGTCAAGTCTTCGATGCTTTGTTATTGAATGTCACCTCCGTAATAATATAGTCTCCGGAAAGAGTGTTTCACAATGACGCAACGGAGAGAGGAAAATCCATAAACGCTCACTCATGACCTCGTTTTTTCCTTAGAAAAACTAATCAAAAAATGGGGGAGAATTGTTAGATTTCGAAACGAAGAAGAGGAGATTGAGTTTGGTAGGAAATTTAGAAACGCGTTATGTAATTCCGACAAAGCCACGTTTCATTAAAAAAGTCAAGTATTCTATGCTTTGGTGCTGAATGGGTTACTTTCTCAATAATAAAGTCTTTGGAAAGTGTGTTTCATAATGACGTAACGTAGAGAGGAAAATCTATAAACGCTCACTTAAGACATTGATTTTCCTCAAAAAACTGATCAAAAAGTGGGAGAGAATTGTTAGATTTCGAAACGAAGAAGAGGAGATTGATTTCGGTAGGAAATTTAGAAACGCGTTATGTAATTCCGACGATGCCACGTTTCGTAAGAAAAGTCCACGCTTCGATGCTTTGTCATTGAATGTCACCCCCGTAATAATATAATCTTCGATAAGTGTGTTTCACAATGACGCAACGGAGAGAGGAAAATCCATAAACGCTCACTCATGACCTCGTTTATTCCTAAAAAAATCCAATCAAAAAAAGTGAGAGAATTGTTAGATTTCGAAACGAAGAAGAGGAGATGGAGTTCGGTGGGAAATTTAGAAACGCGTTATGTAATTCCGACGATGCCAGGTTTCGTAAAAAAGTCAAGTCTTCGATGCTTTGTCATAGAATGTCACCCCCGTAATAATATAGTCTTCGGAAAGAGTGTTTCACAATGACGCAACGGAGAGAGGAAAATCCATGAACGCTCACTCATGACCTCGTTTTTTCCTTAGAAAAACTAATCAAAAAATGGGGGAGAATTGTTAGATTTCGAAACGAAGAAGAGGAGATGGAGTTCGGTGGGAAATTTAGAAACGCGTTATGTAATTCCGACGATGCCAGGTTTCGTAAAAAAAGTCAAGTCTTCGATGCTTTGTCATTGAGTGTCACCTCCGTAATAATATAGTCTTCGGAAAGAGTGTTTCACAATGACGCAACGGAGAGAGGAAAATCCATAAACGCTCACTCATGACCTCGTTTTTTCCTTAGAAAAACTAATCAAAAGATGGGGGAGAATTGTTAGATTTCGAAACGAAGAAGAGGAGATGGAGTTCGATAGGAAATTTTTAAACGCGTTATGTAATTCCGACGATGCCAGGTTCCGTAAAAAATGTCAAGTCTTCGATGCTTTGTTATTGAATGTCACCTCCTTAATAATATAGTCTTCGGAAAGAGTGTTTCACAATGACGCAACGGAGAGAGGAAAATCCATAAACGCTCACTCATGACCTCGTTTTTTCCTTAGAAAAACTAATCAAAAAATGGGGGAGAATTGTTAGATTTCGAAACGAAGAAGAGGAGATGGAGTTCGATAGGAAATTTTTAAACGCGTTATGTAATTCCTACGATGCCAGGTTTCGTAAAAAAAGTTAAGTCTTTGATGCTTTGTCATTGAATGTCACCTCCGTAATAATATAGTCTTCGGAAAGAGTGTTTCACAATGACGCAACGGAAAGAGGAAAATCTATAAACGCTCACTCATGACCTCGTTTTTTCCTTAGAAAAACTAATCAAAAAATGGGGGAGAATTGTTAGATTTCGAAACGAAGATAAGGAGATGGAGTTCGATAGGAAATTTTGAAACGCGTTATGTAATTCCGACGATGCCAGGTTTCGTAAAAAAAGTCAAGTCTTCGATGCTTTGTCATAGAATGTCACCCCCGTAATAATATAGTCTTCGGAAAGAGTGTTTCACAATGACGCAACGGAGAGAGGAAAATCCATTAACGCTCACTCATGACCTCGTTTTTTCCTTAGAAAAACTAATCAAAAAATGGGGGAGAATTGTTAGATTTCGAAACGAAGAAGAGGAGATGGAGGTCGATAGGAAATTTTGAAACGCGTTATGTAATTCCGACGATGCCAGGTTTCGTAAAAAAAGTCAAGTCTTCGATGCTTTGTCATAGAATGTCACCTCCGTAATAATATAGTCTTCGGAAAGAGTGTTTCACAATGACGCAACGGAGAGAGGAAAATCCATAAACGCTCACTCATGACCTCGTTTTTTCCTTAGAAAAACTAATCAAAAAATGGGGGAGAATTGTTAGATTTCGAAACGAAGAAGAGGAGATGGAGTTCGGTGGGAAATTTAGAAACACGTTATGTAATTCCGACGATGCCAGGTTTCGTAAAAAAAGTCAAGTCTTCGATGCTTTGTCATTGAGTGTCACCTCCGTAATAATATAGTCTTCGGAAAGAGTGTTTCACAATGACGCAACGGAGAGAGGAAAATCCATAAACGCTCACTCATGACCTCGTTTTTTCCTTAGAAAAACTAATCAAAAGATGGGGGAGAATTGTTAGATTTCGAAACGAAGAAGAGGAGATGGAGTTCGATAGGAAATTTTTAAACGCGTTATGTAATTCCGACGATGCCAGGTTTCGTAAAAAATGTCAAGTCTTCGATGCTTTGTTATTGAATGTCACCTCCTTAATAATATAGTCTTCGGAAAGAGTGTTTCACAATGACGCAACGGAGAGAGGGAAATCCATAAACGCTCACCCATGACCTCGTTTTTTCCTTAGAAAAACTAATCAAAAAATGGGGGAGAATTGTTAGATTTCGAAACGAAGAAGAGGAGATGGAGTTCGATAGGAAATTTTTAAACGCGTTATGTAATTCCTACGATGCCAGGTTTCGTAAAAAAAGTTAAGTCTTTAATGCTTTGTCATTGAATGTCACCTCCGTAATAATATAGTCTTCGGAAAGAGTGTTTCACAATGACGCAACGGAAAGAGGAAAATCTATAAACGCTCACTCATGACCTCGTTTTTTCCTTAGAAAAACTGATCAAAAAATGGGGGAGAATTGTTAGATTTCGAAACGAAGATAAGGAGATGGAGTTCGATAGGAAATTTTGAAACGCGTTATGTAATTCCGACGATGCCAGGTTTCGTAAAAAAAGTCAAGTCTTCGATGCTTTGTCATAGAATGTCACCCCCGTAATAATATAGTCTTCGGAAAGAGTGTTTCACAATGACGCAACGGAGAGAGGAAAATCCATAAACGCTCACTCATGACCTCGTTTTTTCCTTAGAAAAACTAATGAAAAAATGGGGGAGAATTGTTAGATTTCGAAACGAAGAAGAGGAGATGGAGTTCGGTGGGAAATTTAGAAACGCGTTATGTAATTCCGACGATGCCACGTTTCGTAAGAACAGTCCAGGCTTCGATGCTTTGTCATTGAATGTCACCTCCGTAATAATATAGTCTTCGGAAAGAGTGTTTCACAATGACGCAACGGAGAGAGGAAAATCCATAAACGCTCACTCATGACCTCGTTATTTCCTTAGAAAAACTAATCAAAAAATGGGGGAGAATTGTTAGATTTCGAAACGAAGAAGAGGAGATGGAGTTCGGTGGAAAATTTAGAAACGCGTTATGTAATTCCGACGATGCCAGGTTTCGTAAAAAAAGTCAAGTCTTAGATGCTTTGTCATTGAATGTCACCTCCGTAATAATATAGTCTTCGGAAAGAGTGTTTCACAATGACGCAATGGAGAGAGGAAAATCTATAAACGCTCACTTATGACATTGATTTTTCTCAAAAAACTAATCAAAAAGTGAGAGAATTGTTAGATTTCGAAACGAAGAAGAGGAGATTGAGTTCGGTGGGAAATTTAGAAACGCGTTATGTAATTCCGACGATGCCAGGTTCCGTAAAAAAGTCAAGTCTTCAATGCTTTGTCATTGAATGTCACCTCCGTAATAATATAGTCTTCGGAAAGAGTGTTTCACAATGACGCAACGGAGAGAGGAAAATCCATAAACGCTCACTCATGACCTCGTTTATTCCTTAGAAAAACTAATCAAAAAATGGGGGAGAATTGTTAGATTTCGAAACGAAGAAGAGGAGATGGAGTTCGGTGGGAAATTTAGAAACACGTTATGTAATTCCGACGATGCCAGGTTTCGTAAAAAAAGTCAAGTCTTCGATGCTTTGTCATTGAGTGTCACCTCCGTAATAATATAGTCTTCGGAAAGAGTGTTTCACAATGACGCAACGGAGAGAGGAAAATCCATAAACGCTCACTCATGACCTCGTTATTTCCTTAGAAAAACTAATCAAAAAATGGGGGAGAATTGTTAGATTTCGAAACGAAGAAGAGGAGATGGAGTTCGGTGGAAAATTTAGAAACGCGTTATGTAATTCCGACGATGCCAGGTTTCGTAAAAAAAGTCAAGTCTTAGATGCTTTGTCATTGAATGTCACCTCCGTAATAATATAGTCTTCGGAAAGAGTGTTTCACAATGACGCAATGGAGAGAGGAAAATCTATAAACGCTCACTTATGACATTGATTTTTCTCAAAAAACTAATCAAAAAGTGAGAGAATTGTTAGATTTCGAAACGAAGAAGAGGAGATTGAGTTCGGTGGGAAATTTAGAAACGCGTTATGTAATTCCGACGATGCCAGGTTCCGTAAAAAAGTCAAGTCTTCAATGCTTTGTCATTGAATGTCACCTCCGTAATAATATAGTCTTCGGAAAGAGTGTTTCACAATGACGCAACGGAGAGAGGAAAATCCATAAACGCTCACTCATGACCTCGTTTATTCCTTAGAAAAACTAATCAAAAAATGGGGGAGAATTGTTAGATTTCGAAACGAAGAAGAGGAGATGGAGTTCGGTGGGAAATTTAGAAACACGTTATGTAATTCCGACGATGCCAGGTTTCGTAAAAAAAGTCAAGTCTTCGATGCTTTGTCATTGAGTGTCACCTCCGTAATAATATAGTCTTCGGAAAGAGTGTTTCACAATGACGCAACGGAGAGAGGAAAATCCATAAACGCTCACTCATGACCTCGTTTTTTCCTTAGAAAAACTAATCAAAAGATGGGGGAGAATTGTTAGATTTCGAAACGAAGAAGAGGAGATGGAGTTCGATAGGAAATTTTTAAACGCGTTATGTAATTCCGACGATGCCAGGTTTCGTAAAAAATGTCAAGTCTTCGATGCTTTGTTATTGAATGTCACCTCCTTAATAATATAGTCTTCGGAAAGAGTGTTTCACAATGACGCAACGGAGAGAGGGAAATCCATAAACGCTCACTCATGACCTCGTTTTTTCCTTAGAAAAACTAATCAAAAAATGGGGGAGAATTGTTAGATTTCGAAACGAAGAAGAGGAGATGGAGTTCGATAGGAAATTTTTAAACGCGTTATGTAATTCCTACGATGCCAGGTTTCGTAAAAAAAGTTAAGTCTTTAATGCTTTGTCATTGAATGTCACCTCCGTAATAATATAGTCTTCGGAAAGAGTGTTTCACAATGACGCAACGGAAAGAGGAAAATCTATAAACGCTCACTCATGACCTCGTTTTTTCCTTAGAAAAACTGATCAAAAAATGGGGGAGAATTGTTAGATTTCGAAACGAAGATAAGGAGATGGAGTTCGATAGGAAATTTTGAAACGCGTTATGTAATTCCGACGATGCCAGGTTTCGTAAAAAAAGTCAAGTCTTCGATGCTTTGTCATAGAATGTCACCCCCGTAATAATATAGTCTTCGGAAAGAGTGTTTCACAATGACGCAACGGAGAGAGGAAAATCCATAAACGCTCACTCATGACCTCGTTTTTTCCTTAGAAAAACTAATGAAAAAATGGGGGAGAATTGTTAGATTTCGAAACGAAGAAGAGGAGATGGAGTTCGGTGGGAAATTTAGAAACGCGTTATGTAATTCCGACGATGCCACGTTTCGTAAGAACAGTCCAGGCTTCGATGCTTTGTCATTGAATGTCACCTCCGTAATAATATAGTCTTCGGAAAGAGTGTTTCACAATGACGCAACGGAGAGAGGAAAATCCATAAACGCTCACTCATGACCTCGTTATTTCCTTAGAAAAACTAATCAAAAAATGGGGGAGAATTGTTAGATTTCGAAACGAAGAAGAGGAGATGGAGTTCGGTGGAAAATTTAGAAACGCGTTATGTAATTCCGACGATGCCAGGTTTCGTAAAAAAAGTCAAGTCTTAGATGCTTTGTCATTGAATGTCACCTCCGTAATAATATAGTCTTCGGAAAGAGTGTTTCACAATGACGCAATGGAGAGAGGAAAATCTATAAACGCTCACTTATGACATTGATTTTTCTCAAAAAACTAATCAAAAAGTGAGAGAATTGTTAGATTTCGAAACGAAGAAGAGGAGATTGAGTTCGGTGGGAAATTTAGAAACGCGTTATGTAATTCCGACGATGCCAGGTTCCGTAAAAAAGTCAAGTCTTCAATGCTTTGTCATTGAATGTCACCTCCGTAATAATATAGTCTTCGGAAAGAGTGTTTCACAATGACGCAACGGAGAGAGGAAAATCCATAAACGCTCACTCATGACCTCGTTTATTCCTCAAAAAATCCAATCAAAAAGTGGGAGAAAATTGTTAGATTTCGAAACGAAGAAGAGGAGATGGAGTTCGATAGGAAATTTTTAAACGCGTTATGTAATTCCGACGATGCCAGGTTTCGTAAAAAATGTCAAGTCTTCGATGCTTTGTTATTGAATGTCACCTCCGTAATAATATAGTCTCCGGAAAGAGTGTTTCACAATGACGCAACGGAGAGAGGAAAATCCATAAACGCTCACTCATGACCTCGTTTTTTCCTTAGAAAAACTAATCAAAAAATGGGGGAGAATTGTTAGATTTCGAAACGAAGAAGAGGAGATTGAGTTTGGTAGGAAATTTAGAAACGCGTTATGTAATTCCGACAAAGCCACGTTTCATTAAAAAAGTCAAGTATTCTATGCTTTGGTGCTGAATGGGTTACTTTCTCAATAATAAAGTCTTTGGAAAGTGTGTTTCATAATGACGCAACGTAGAGAGGAAAATCTATAAACGCTCACTTAAGACATTGATTTTCCTCAAAAAACTGATCAAAAAGTGGGAGAGAATTGTTAGATTTCGAAACGAAGAAGAGGAGATTGATTTCGGTAGGAAATTTAGAAACGCGTTATGTAATTCCGACGATGCCACGTTTCGTAAGAAAAGTCCACGCTTCGATGCTTTGTCATTGAATGTCACCCCCGTAATAATATAATCTTCGATAAGTGTGTTTCACAATGACGCAACGGAGAGAGGAAAATCCATAAACGCTCACTCATGACCTCGTTTATTCCTAAAAAAATCCAATCAAAAAAAGTGAGAGAATTGTTAGATTTCGAAACGAAGAAGAGGAGATGGAGTTCGGTGGGAAATTTAGAAACGCGTTATGTAATTCCGACGATGCCAGGTTTCGTAAAAAAGTCAAGTCTTCGATGCTTTGTCATAGAATGTCACCCCCGTAATAATATAGTCTTCGGAAAGAGTGTTTCACAATGACGCAACGGAGAGAGGAAAATCCATGAACGCTCACTCATGACCTCGTTTTTTCCTTAGAAAAACTAATCAAAAAATGGGGGAGAATTGTTAGATTTCGAAACGAAGAAGAGGAGATGGAGTTCGGTGGGAAATTTAGAAACGCGTTATGTAATTCCGACGATGCCAGGTTTCGTAAAAAAAGTCAAGTCTTCGATGCTTTGTCATTGAGTGTCACCTCCGTAATAATATAGTCTTCGGAAAGAGTGTTTCACAATGACGCAACGGAGAGAGGAAAATCCATAAACGCTCACTCATGACCTCGTTTTTTCCTTAGAAAAACTAATCAAAAGATGGGGGAGAATTGTTAGATTTCGAAACGAAGAAGAGGAGATGGAGTTCGATAGGAAATTTTTAAACGCGTTATGTAATTCCGACGATGCCAGGTTCCGTAAAAAATGTCAAGTCTTCGATGCTTTGTTATTGAATGTCACCTCCTTAATAATATAGTCGTCGGAAAGAGTGTTTCACAATGACGCAACGGAGAGAGGAAAATCCATAAACGCTCACTCATGACCTCGTTTTTTCCTTAGAAAAACTAATCAAAAAATGGGGGAGAATTGTTAGATTTCGAAACGAAGAAGAGGAGATGGAGTTCGATAGGAAATTTTTAAACGCGTTATGTAATTCCTACGATGCCAGGTTTCGTAAAAAAAGTTAAGTCTTTGATGCTTTGTCATTGAATGTCACCTCCGTAATAATATAGTCTTCGGAAAGAGTGTTTCACAATGACGCAACGGAAAGAGGAAAATCTATAAACGCTCACTCATGACCTCGTTTTTTCCTTAGAAAAACTAATCAAAAAATGGGGGAGAATTGTTAGATTTCGAAACGAAGATAAGGAGATGGAGTTCGATAGGAAATTTTGAAACGCGTTATGTAATTCCGACGATGCCAGGTTTCGTAAAAAAAGTCAAGTCTTCGATGCTTTGTCATAGAATGTCACCCCCGTAATAATATAGTCTTCGGAAAGAGTGTTTCACAATGACGCAACGGAGAGAGGAAAATCCATAAACGCTCACTCATGACCTCGTTTTTTCCTTAGAAAAACTGATGAAAAAATGGGGGAGAATTGTTAGATTTCGAAACGAAGAAGAGGAGATGGAGTTCGGTGGGAAATTTAGAAACGCGTTATGTAATTCCGACGATGCCACGTTTCGTAAGAACAGTCCAGGCTTCGATGCTTTGTCATTGAATGTCACCTCCGTAATAATATAGTCTTCGGAAAGAGTGTTTCACAATGACGCAACGGAGAGAGGAAAATCCATAAACACTCACTCATGACCTCGTTTTTTCCTTAGAAAAACTAATCAAAAGATGGGGGAGAATTGTTAGATTTCGAAACGAAGAAGAGGAGATTGAGTTCGGTGGGAAATTTAGAAACGCGTTATGTAATTCCGACGATGCCAGGTTCCGTAAAAAAGTTAAGTCTTCGATGCTTTGTCATTGAATGTCACCTCCGTAATAATATAGTCTTCGGTAAGAGTGTTTCACAATGACGCAACGGAGAGAGGAAAATCCATAAACGCTCACTCATGACCTCGTTTTTTCCTTAGAAAAACTAATCAAAAGATGGGGGAGAATTGTTAGATTTCGAAACGAAGAAGAGGAGATGGAGTTCGATAGGAAATTTTTAAACGCGTTATGTAATTCCGACGATGCCAGGTTTCGTAAAAAATGTCAAGTCTTCGATGCTTTGTTATTGAATGTCACCTCCGTAATAATATAGTCTTCGGAAAGAGTGTTTCACAATGACTCAACGGAGAGAGAAAAATCCATAAACGCTCACTCATGACGTCGTTTATTCCTCAAAAAATCCAATCAAAAAGTGGGAGAAAATTGTTAGATTTCGAAACGAAGAAGAGGAGATGGAGTTCGATAGGAAATTTTTAAACGCGTTATGTAATTTCGACGATGCCAGGTTTCGTAAAAAATGTCGAGTCTTCGATGCTTTATTATTGAATGTCACCTCCGTAATAATATAGTCTTCGGAAAGAGTGTTTCACAATGACGCAACGGAGAGAGGAAAATCCATAAACGCTCACTCATGACCTCGTTTTTTCCTTAGAAAAACTAATCAGAAAATGGGGGAGAATTGTAAGATTTCGAAACGAAGATAAGGAGATGGAGTTCGATAGGAAATTTTGAAACGCGTTATGTAATTCCGACGATGCCAGGTTTCGTAAAAAAAGTCAAGTCTTCGATGCTTTGTCATAGAATGTCACCTCCGTAATAATATAGTCTTCGGAAAGAGTGTTTCACAATGACGCAACGGAAAGAGGAAAATCTATAAACGCTCACTCATGACCTCGTTTTTTCCTTAGAAAAACTAATCAAAAAATGGGGGAGAATTGTTAGATTTCGAAACGAAGATAAGGAGATGGAGTTCGATAGGAAATTTTGAAACGCTTTATGTAATTCCGACGATGCCAGGTTTCGTAAAAAAAGTCAAGTCTTCGATGCTTTGTCATAGAATGTCACCCCCGTAATAATATAGTCTTCGGAAAGAGTGTTTCACAATGACGCAACGGAGAGAGGAAAATCCATAAACGCTCACTCATGACCTCGTTTTTTCCTTAGAAAAACTGATGAAAAAATGGGGGAGAATTGTTAGATTTCGAAACGAAGAAGAGGAGATGGAGTTCGGTGGGAAATTTAGAAACGCGTTATGTAATTCCGACGATGCCACGTTTCGTAAGAACAGTCCAGGCTTCGATGCTTTGTCATTGAATGTCACCTCCGTAATAATATAGTCTTCGGAAAGAGTGTTTCACAATGACGCAACGGAGAGAGGAAAATCCATAAACACTCACTCATGACCTCGTTTTTTCCTTAGAAAAACTAATCAAAAGATGGGGGAGAATTGTTAGATTTCGAAACGAAGAAGAGGAGATTGAGTTCGGTGGGAAATTTAGAAACGCGTTATGTAATTCCGACGATGCCAGGTTCCGTAAAAAAGTTAAGTCTTCGATGCTTTGTCATTGAATGTCACCTCCGTAATAATATAGTCTTCGGAAAGAGTGTTTCACAATGACGCAACGGAGAGAGGAAAATCCATAAACGCTCACTCATGACCTCGTTTTTTCCTTAGAAAAACTAATCAAAAGATGGGGGAGAATTGTTAGATTTCGAAACGAAGAAGAGGAGATGGAGTTCGATAGGAAATTTTTAAACGCGTTATGTAATTCCGACGATGCCAGGTTTCGTAAAAAATGTCAAGTCTTCGATGCTTTGTTATTGAATGTCACCTCCGTAATAATATAGTTTTCGGAAAGAGTGTTTCACAATGACGCAACGGAGAGAGGAAAATCCATAAACGCTCACTCATGACCTCGTTTTTTCCTTAGAAAACAAATAAAAAAATGGGGGAGAATTGTTAGATTTCGAAACGAAGAAGAGGAGATGGAGTTCGATAGGAAATTTTTAAGCGCGTTATGTAATTCCGACGATGCCAGGTTTCGTAAAAAATGTCGAGTCTTCGATGCTTTATTATTGAATGTCACCTCCGTAATAATATAGTCTTCGGAAAGAGTGTTTCACAATGACGCAACGGAGAGAGGAAAATCCATAAACGCTCACTCATGACCTCGTTTTTTCCTTAGAAAAACTAATCAGAAAATGGGGGAGAATTGTTAGATTTCGAAACGAAGAAGAGGAGATGGAGTTCGATAGGAAATTTTTGAACGCGTTATGTAATTCCGACGATGCCAGGTTTTGTAAAAAAAGTCAAGTCTTAGATGCTTTGTCATTGAATGTCACCTCCGTAATAATATAGTCTTCGGAAGGAGTGTTTCACAATGACGCAACGGAGAGAGGAAAATCCATAAACGCTCACTCATGACCTCGTTTTTTCCTTAGAAAACAAATAAAAAAATGGGGGAGAATTGTTAGATTTCGAAACGAAGAAGAGGAGATGGAGTTCGATAGGAAATTTTTAAGCGCGTTATGTAATTCCGACGATGCCAGGTTTCGTAAAAAATGTCAAGTCTTCGATGCTTTGTTATTGAATGTCACCTCCGTAATAATATAGTCTTCGGAAAGAGTGTTTCACAATGACGCAACGGAGAGAGGAAAATCCATAAACGCTCACTCATGACCTCGTTTTTTCCTTAGAAAAACTAATCAGAAAATGGGGGAGAATTGTTAGATTTCGAAACGAAGAAGAGGAGATGGAGTTCGATAGGAAATTTTTGAACGCGTTATGTAATTCCGACGATGCCAGGTTTCGTAAAAAAAGTCAAGTCTTCGATGCTTTGTTATTGAATGTCACCTCCTTAATAATATAGTCGTCGGAAAGAGTGTTTCACAATGACGCAACGGAGAGAGGAAAATCCATAAACGCTCACTCATGACCTCGTTTTTTCCTTAGAAAAACTAATCAGAAAATGGGGGAGAATTGTTAGATTTCGAAACGAAGAAGAGGAGATGGAGTTCGATAGGAAATTTTTAAACGCGTTATGTAATTCCGACGATGCCAGGTTCCGTAAAAAATGTCAAGTCTTCGATGCTTTGTTATTGAATGTCACCTCCTTAATAATATAGTCGTCGGAAAGAGTGTTTCACAATGACGCAACGGAGAGAGGAAAATCCATAAACGCTCACTCATGACCTCGTTTTTTCCTTAGAAAAACTAATCAAAAAATGGGGGAGAATTGTTAGATTTCGAAACGAAGAAGAGGAGATGGAGTTCGATAGGAAATTTTTAAACGCGTTATGTAATTCCTACGATGCCAGGTTTCGTAAAAAAAGTTAAGTCTTTGATGCTTTGTCATTGAATGTCACCTCCGTAATAATATAGTCTTCGGAAAGAGTGTTTCACAATGACGCAACGGAAAGAGGAAAATCTATAAACGCTCACTCATGACCTCGTTTTTTCCTTAGAAAAACTAATCAAAAAATGGGGGAGAATTGTTAGATTTCGAAACGAAGATAAGGAGATGGAGTTCGATAGGAAATTTTGAAACGCGTTATGTAATTCCGACGATGCCAGGTTTCGTAAAAAAAGTCAAGTCTTCGATGCTTTGTCATAGAATGTCACCCCCGTAATAATATAGTCTTCGGAAAGAGTGTTTCACAATGACGCAACGGAGAGAGGAAAATCCATAAACGCTCACTCATGACCTCGTTTTTTCCTTAGAAAAACTGATGAAAAAATGGGGGAGAATTGTTAGATTTCGAAACGAAGAAGAGGAGATGGAGTTCGGTGGGAAATTTAGAAACGCGTTATGTAATTCCGACGATGCCACGTTTCGTAAGAACAGTCCAGGCTTCGATGCTTTGTCATTGAATGTCACCTCCGTAATAATATAGTCTTCGGAAAGAGTGTTTCACAATGACGCAACGGAGAGAGGAAAATCCATAAACACTCACTCATGACCTCGTTTTTTCCTTAGAAAAACTAATCAAAAGATGGGGGAGAATTGTTAGATTTCGAAACGAAGAAGAGGAGATTGAGTTCGGTGGGAAATTTAGAAACGCGTTATGTAATTCCGACGATGCCAGGTTCCGTAAAAAAGTTAAGTCTTCGATGCTTTGTCATTGAATGTCACCTCCGTAATAATATAGTCTTCGGTAAGAGTGTTTCACAATGACGCAACGGAGAGAGGAAAATCCATAAACGCTCACTCATGACCTCGTTTTTTCCTTAGAAAAACTAATCAAAAGATGGGGGAGAATTGTTAGATTTCGAAACGAAGAAGAGGAGATGGAGTTCGATAGGAAATTTTTAAACGCGTTATGTAATTCCGACGATGCCAGGTTTCGTAAAAAATGTCAAGTCTTCGATGCTTTGTTATTGAATGTCACCTCCGTAATAATATAGTCTTCGGAAAGAGTGTTTCACAATGACTCAACGGAGAGAGAAAAATCCATAAACGCTCACTCATGACGTCGTTTATTCCTCAAAAAATCCAATCAAAAAGTGGGAGAAAATTGTTAGATTTCGAAACGAAGAAGAGGAGATGGAGTTCGATAGGAAATTTTTAAACGCGTTATGTAATTTCGACGATGCCAGGTTTCGTAAAAAATGTCGAGTCTTCGATGCTTTATTATTGAATGTCACCTCCGTAATAATATAGTCTTCGGAAAGAGTGTTTCACAATGACGCAACGGAGAGAGGAAAATCCATAAACGCTCACTCATGACCTCGTTTTTTCCTTAGAAAAACTAATCAGAAAATGGGGGAGAATTGTTAGATTTCGAAACGAAGATAAGGAGATGGAGTTCGATAGGAAATTTTGAAACGCGTTATGTAATTCCGACGATGCCAGGTTTCGTAAAAAAAGTCAAGTCTTCGATGCTTTGTCATAGAATGTCACCTCCGTAATAATATAGTCTTCGGAAAGAGTGTTTCACAATGACGCAACGGAAAGAGGAAAATCTATAAACGCTCACTCATGACCTCGTTTTTTCCTTAGAAAAACTAATCAAAAAATGGGGGAGAATTGTTAGATTTCGAAACGAAGATAAGGAGATGGAGTTCGATAGGAAATTTTGAAACGCTTTATGTAATTCCGACGATGCCAGGTTTCGTAAAAAAAGTCAAGTCTTCGATGCTTTGTCATAGAATGTCACCCCCGTAATAATATAGTCTTCGGAAAGAGTGTTTCACAATGACGCAACGGAGAGAGGAAAATCCATAAACGCTCACTCATGACCTCGTTTTTTCCTTAGAAAAACTGATGAAAAAATGGGGGAGAATTGTTAGATTTCGAAACGAAGAAGAGGAGATGGAGTTCGGTGGGAAATTTAGAAACGCGTTATGTAATTCCGACGATGCCACGTTTCGTAAGAACAGTCCAGGCTTCGATGCTTTGTCATTGAATGTCACCTCCGTAATAATATAGTCTTCGGAAAGAGTGTTTCACAATGACGCAACGGAGAGAGGAAAATCCATAAACACTCACTCATGACCTCGTTTTTTCCTTAGAAAAACTAATCAAAAGATGGGGGAGAATTGTTAGATTTCGAAACGAAGAAGAGGAGATTGAGTTCGGTGGGAAATTTAGAAACGCGTTATGTAATTCCGACGATGCCAGGTTCCGTAAAAAAGTTAAGTCTTCGATGCTTTGTCATTGAATGTCACCTCCGTAATAATATAGTCTTCGGAAAGAGTGTTTCACAATGACGCAACGGAGAGAGGAAAATCCATAAACGCTCACTCATGACCTCGTTTTTTCCTTAGAAAAACTAATCAAAAGATGGGGGAGAATTGTTAGATTTCGAAACGAAGAAGAGGAGATGGAGTTCGATAGGAAATTTTTAAACGCGTTATGTAATTCCGACGATGCCAGGTTTCGTAAAAAATGTCAAGTCTTCGATGCTTTGTTATTGAATGTCACCTCCGTAATAATATAGTTTTCGGAAAGAGTGTTTCACAATGACGCAACGGAGAGAGGAAAATCCATAAACGCTCACTCATGACGTCGTTTATTCCTCAAAAAATCCAATCAAAAAGTGGGAGAAAATTGTTAGATTTCGAAACGAAGAAGAGGAGATGGAGTTCGATAGGAAATTTTTAAACGCGTTATGTAATTTCGACGATGCCAGGTTTCGTAAAAAATGTCGAGTCTTCGATGCTTTATTATTGAATGTCACCTCCGTAATAATATAGTCTTCGGAAAGAGTGTTTCACAATGACGCAACGGAGAGAGGAAAATCCATAAACGCTCACTCATGACCTCGTTTTTTCCTTAGAAAAACTAATCAGAAAATGGGGGAGAATTGTTAGATTTCGAAACGAAGAAGAGGAGATGGAGTTCGATAGGAAATTTTTGAACGCGTTATGTAATTCCGACGATGCCAGGTTTTGTAAAAAAAGTCAAGTCTTAGATGCTTTGTCATTGAATGTCACCTCCGTAATAATATAGTCTTCGGAAGGAGTGTTTCACAATGACGCAACGGAGAGAGGAAAATCCATAAACGCTCACTCATGACCTCGTTTTTTCCTTAGAAAACAAATAAAAAAATGGGGGAGAATTGCTAGATTTCGAAACGAAGAAGAGGAGATGGAGTTCGATAGGAAATTTTTAAGCGCGTTATGTAATTCCGACGATGCCAGGTTTCGTAAAAAATGTCAAGTCTTCGATGCTTTGTTATTGAATGTCACCTCCGTAATAATATAGTCTTCGGAAAGAGTGTTTCACAATGACGCAACGGAGAGAGGAAAATCCATAAACGCTCACTCATGACCTCGTTTTTTCCTTAGAAAAACTAATCAGAAAATGGGGGAGAATTGTTAGATTTCGAAACGAAGAAGAGGAGATGGAGTTCGATAGGAAATTTTTGAACGCGTTATGTAATTCCGACGATGCCAGGTTTCGTAAAAAAAGTCAAGTCTTCGATGCTTTGTCATTGAATGTCACCTCCGTAATAATATAGTCTTCGGAAAGAGTGTTTCACAATGACGCAACGGAGAGAGGAAAATCCATAAACGCTCACTCATGACCTCGTTTTTTCCTTAGAAAAAATAATCAAAAAATGGGGGAGAATTGTTAGATTTCGAAACGAAGAAGAGGAGATGGAGTTCGATAGGAAATTTTGAAACGCGTTATGTAATTCCGACGATGCCAGGTTTCGTAAAAAAAGTCAAGTCTTCGATGCTTTGTCATAGAATGTCACCCCCGTAATAATATAGTCTTCGGAAAGAGTGTTTCACAATGACGCAACGGAGAGAGGAAAATCCATAAACGCTCACTCATGACCTCGTTTTTTCCTTAGAAAAACTAATCAAAAAATGAGGGAGAATTGTTAGATTCCGAAACGAAGAAGAGGAGATGGAGTTCGGTGGGAAATTTAGAAACGCGTTATGTAATTCCGACGATGCCAGGTTTCGTAAAAAAAGTCAAGTCTTCGATGCTTTGTCATTGAATGTCACCTCCGTAATAATATAGTCTTCGGAAAGAGTGTTTCACAAAGACGCAACGGAGAGAGGAAAATCCATAAACGCTCACTCATGACCTCGTTTTTTCCTTAGAAAAACTAATCAAAAAATGGGGGAGAATTGTTAGATTTCGAAACAAAGAAGAGGAGATGGAGTTCGATAGGAAATTTTTGAACGCGTTATGTAATTCCGACGATGCCAGGTTTTGTAAAAAAAGTCAAGTCTTAGATGCTTTGTCATTGAATGTCACCTCCGTAATAATATAGTCTTCGGAAGGAGTGTTTCACAATGACGCAACGGAGAGAGGAAAATCCATAAACGCTCACTCATGACCTCGTTTTTTCCTTAGAAAAACTAATCAAAAAATGAGGGAGAATTGTTAGATTCCGAAACGAAGAAGAGGAGATGGAGTTCGGTGGGAAATTTAGAAACGCGTTATGTAATTCCGACGATGCCAGGTTTCGTAAAAAAAGTCAAGTCTTCGATGCTTTGTCATTGAATGTCACCTCCGTAATAATATAGTCTTCGGAAAGAGTGTTTCACAAAGACGCAACGGAGAGAGGAAAATCCATAAACGCTCACTCATGACCTCGTTTTTTCCTTAGAAAAACTAATCAGAAAATGGGGGAGAATTGTTAGATTTCGAAACGAAGAAGAGGAGATGGAGTTCGATAGGAAATTTTTGAACGCGTTATGTAATTCCGACGATGCCAGGTTTTGTAAAAAAAGTCAAGTCTTAGATGCTTTGTCATTGAATGTCACCTCCGTAATAATATAGTCTTCGGAAGGAGTGTTTCACAATGACGCAACGGAGAGAGGAAAATCCATGAACGCTCACTCATGACCTCGTTTTTTCCTTAGAAAACAAATAAAAAAATGGGGGAGAATTGTTAGATTTCGAAACGAAGAAGAGGAGATGGAGTTCGATAGGAAATTTTTAAGCGCGTTATGTAATTCCGACGATGCCAGGTTTCGTAAAAAAAGTCAAGTCTTCGATGCTTTGTCATTGAATGTCACCTCCGTAATAATATAGTCTTCGGAAAGAGTGTTTCACAATGACGCAACGGAGAGAGGAAAATCCATAAACGCTCACTCATGACCTCGTTTTTTCCTTAGAAAAACTAATCAAAAAATGGGGGAGAATTGTTAGATTTCGAAACGAAGAAGAGGAGATGGAGTTCGAAAGGAAATTTTGAAACGCGTTATGTAATTCCGACGATGCCAGGTTTCGTAAAAAAAGTCAAGTCTTCGATGCTTTGTCATAGAATGTCACCCCCGTAATAATATAGTCTTCGGAAAGAGTGTTTCACAATGACGCAACGGAGAGAGGAAAATCCATAAACGCTCACTCATGACCTCGTTTTTTCCTTAGAAAAACTAATCAAAAAATGAGGGAGAATTGTTAGATTCCGAAACGAAGAAGAGGAGATGGAGTTCGGTGGGAAATTTAGAAACGCGTTATGTAATTCCGACGATGCCAGGTTTCGTAAAAAAAGTCAAGTCTTCGATGCTTTGTCATTGAATGTCAACTCCGTAATAATATAGTCTTCGGAAAGAGTGTTTCACAAAGACGCAACGGAGAGAGGAAAATCCATAAACGCTCACTCATGACCTCGTTTTTTCCTTAGAAAAACTAATCAAAAAATGGGGGAGAATTGTTAGATTTCGAAACAAAGAAGAGGAGATGGAGTTCGATAGGAAATTTTTAAACGCGTTATGTAATTCCGACGATGCCAGGTTTCGTAAAAAAGTCAAGTCTTTGATGCTTTGTCATTGAATGTCACCTCCGTAATAATATAGTCTTCGGAAAGAGTGTTTCACAATGACGCAACGGAAAGAGGAAAATCTATAAACGCTCACTCATGACCTCGTTTTTTCCTTAGAAAAACTAATCAAAAAATGGGGGAGAATTGTTAGATTTCGAAACGAAGAAGAGGAGATGGAGTTCGATAGGAAATTTTGAAACGCGTTATGTAATTCCGACGATGCCAGGTTTCGTAAAAAAAGTCAAGTCTTCGATGCTTTGTCATAGAATGTCACCCCCGTAATAATATAGTCTTCGGAAAGAGTGTTTCACAATGACGCAACGGAGAGAGGAATATCCATAAACGCTCACTCAAGACCTCGTTTTTCCTCAGAAAAACTAATCAAAAAATGGGGGAGAATTGTTAGATTTCGAAACGAAGAAGAGGAGATGGAGTTCGGTGGGGAGTTTAGAAACGCATTATGTAATTCCGACGATGCCAGGTTCCGTAAAAAAGTCAAGTCTTCGATGCTTTGTCATTGAATGTCACCTCCGTAATAATATAGTCTTCGGAAAGAGTGTTTCACAATGACGCAACGGAGAGAGGAAAATCCATAAACGCTCACTCATGACCTCGTTTTTTCCTTAGAAAAACTAATCAAAAAATGGGAGAGAATTGTTAGATTTCGAAACGAAGAAGAGGAGATGGAGTTCGATAGGAAATTTTTAAACTCGTTATGTGATTCCGACAATGCCAGGTTTCGTAAAAAAAGTCAAGTCTTCGATGCTTTGTCATAGAATGTCACCCCCGTAATAATATAGTCTTCGGAAAGAGTGTTTCACAATGACGCAAAGGAGAGAGGAAAATCTATAAACGCTCACTCATGACCTCGTTTTTTCCTTAGAAAAACTAATCAAAAAATGGGGAAGAATTGTTAGATTTCGAAACGAAGATGAGGAGATGGAGTTCGATAGGAAATTTTTAAACGCGTTATGTAATTCCGACAATGCCAGGTTTCGTAAAAAAAGTCAAGTCTTCGATGCTTTGTCATAGAATGTCACCCCCGTAATAATATAGTCTTCGGAAAGAGTGTTTCACAATGACGCAACGGAGAGAGGAAAATCCATAAACGCTCACTCATGACCTCGTTTTTTCCTTAGAAAAACTAATCAAAAAATGGGGGAGAATTGTTAGATTTCGAAACGAAGAAGAGGAGATGGAGTTCGGTGGGAAATTTAGAAACGCGTTATGTAATTCCGACGATGCCAGGTTTCGTAAAAAATGTCAAGTCTTCGATGCTTTGTCATTGAATGTCACCTCCGTAATAATATAGTCTTCGGAAAGAGTGTTTCACAATGACGCAACGGAGAGAGCAAAATCCATAAACGCTCACTCATGACCTCGTTTTTTCCTTAGAAAAACTAATCAAAAAATGGGGGAAAATTGTTAGATTTCGAAACGAAGAAGAGGAGATGGAGTTCGGTGGGAAATTTAGAAACGCGTTATGTAATTCCGACGATGCCAGGTTTCGTAAAAAAAGTCAAGTCTTAGATGCTTTGTCATTGAATGTCACCTCCGTAATAATATAGTCTTCGGAAAGAGTGTTTCACAATGACGCAATGGAGAGAGGAAAATCCATAAACGCTCACTTATGACATTGATTTTTCTCAAAAAACTAATCAAAAAGTGAGAGAATTGTTAGATTTCGAAACGAAGAAGAGGAGATTGAGTTCGGTGGGAAATTTAGAAACGCGTTATGTAATTCCGACGATGCCAGGTTCCGTAAAAAAGTCAGGTCTTCAATGCTTTGTCATTGAATGTCACCTCCGTAATAATATAGTCTTCGGAAAGAGTGTTTCACAATGACGCAACGGAGAGAGGAAAATCCATAAACGCTCACTCATGACCTCGTTTATTCCTCAAAAAATCCAATCAAAAAGTGGGAGAAAATTGTTAGATTTCGAAACGAAGAAGAGGAGATGGAGTTCGATAGGAAATTTTTAAACGCGTTATGTAATTCCGACGATGCCAGGTTTCGTAAAAAATGTCAAGTCTTCGATGCTTTGTTATTGAATGTCACCTCCGTAATAATATAGTCTTCGGAAAGAGTGTTTCACAATGACGCAACGGAGAGAGGAAAATCCATAAACGCTCACTCATGACCTCGTTTATTCCTCAAAAAATCCAATCAAAAAGTGGGAGAAAATTGTTAGATTTCGAAACGAAGAAGAGGAGATGGAGTTCGATAGGAAATTTTTAAACGCGTTATGTAATTTCGACGATGCCAGTTGTCGTAAAAAATGTCAAGTCTTCGATGCTTTGTTATTGAATGTCACCTCCGTAATAATATAGTCTTCGTAAGAGTGTTTCACAATGACGCAACGGAGAGAGGAAAATCCATAAACGCTCACTTATGACATTGATTTTTCTCAAAAAACTAATCAAAAAGTGAGAGAATTGTTAGATTTCGAAACGAAGAAGAGGAGATGGAGTTCGGTGGGAAATTTAGAAACGCGTTATGTAATTCTGACGATGCCACGTTTCGTAAGAACAGTCCAGGCTTCGATGCTTTGTCATTGAATGTCACCTCCGTAATAATATAGTCTTCGGAAAGAGTGTTTCACAATGACGTAACGGAGAGAGGAAAATCCATAAACGCTCACTCATGACCACGTTTATTCCTCAAAAAATCCAATCAAAAAGTGGGGGAGAATTGTTATATTTCGAAACGAAGAAGAGGAGATTGAGTTCGGTGGGAAATTTAGAAACGCGTTATGTAATTCCGACGATGCCAGGTTCCGTAAAAAAGTCAAGTCTTCGATGCTTTGTCATTGAATGTCACCTCCGTAATAATATAGTCTTCGGAAAAAGTGTTTCACAATGACGCAACGGAGAGAGCAAAATCCATAAACGCTCACTCATGACCTCGTTTTTTCCTTAGAAAAACTAATCAAAAGATGGGGGAGAATTGTTAGATTTCGAAACGAAGAAGAGGAGATGGAGTTCGGTGGGAAATTTAGAAACGCGTTATGTAATTCTGACGATGCCACGTTTCGTAAGAACAGTCCAGGCTTCGATGCTTTGTCATTGAATGTCACCTCCGTAATAATATAGTCTTCGGAAAGAGTGTTTCACAATGACGCAATGGAGAGAGCAAAATCCATAAACGCTCACTCATGACCTCGTTTTTTCCTTAGAAAAACTAATCAAAAGATGGGGGAGAATTGTTAGATTTCGAAACGAAGAAGAGGAGATTGAGTTCGATAGGAAATTTTTAAACGCGTTATGTGATTCCGACGATGCCAGGTTTCGTAAAAAAAGTCAAGTCTCTGATGCTTTGTCATTGAATGTCACCTCCGTAATAATATAGTATTCGGAAAGAGTGTTTCACAATGACGCAACGGAAAGAGGAGAATCTATAAACGCTCACTCATGACCTCGTTTTTTCCTTAGAAAAACTAATCAAAAATGGGGGAGAATTGTTAGATTTCGAAACGAAGAAGAGGAGATGGAGTTCGATAGGAAATTTTTAAACTCGTTATGTGATTCCGACAATGCCAGGTTTCGTAAAAGAAGTCAAGTCTTCGATGCTTTGTCATAGAATGTCACCCCCGTAATAATATAGTCTTCGGAAAGAGTGTTTCACAATGACGCAACGGAGAGAGGAAAATCTATAAACGCTCACTCATGACCTCGTTTTTTCCTTAGAAAAACTAATCAAAAAATGGGGAAGAATTGTTAGATTTCGAAACGAAGATGAGGAGATGGAGTTCGATAGGAAATTTTTAAACGCGTTATGTAATTCCGACAATGCCAGGTTTCGTAAAAAAAGTCAAGTCTTCGATGCTTTGTCATAGAATGTCACCCCCGTAATAATATAGTCTTCGGAAAGAGTGTTTCACAATGACGCAACGAAGAGAGGAAAATCCATAAACGCTCACTCATGACCTCGTTTTTTCCTTAGCAAAACTAATCAAAAAATGGGGGAGAATTGTTAGATTTCGAAACGAAGAAGAGGAGATGGAGTTCGATAGGAAATTTTTAAACGCGTTATGTAATTTCGACGATGCCAGTTTTCGTAAAAAATGTCAAGTCTTCGATGCTTTGTTATTGAATGTCACCTCCGTAATAATATAGTCTTCGGAAAGAGTGTTTCACAATGACGCAACGGAGAGAGGAAAATCCATAAACGCTCACTCATGACCTCGTTTTTTCCTTAGAAAAACTAATCAAAAAATGGGGGAGAATTGTTAGATTTCGAAACGAAGAAGAGGAGATGGAGTTCGGTGGGAAATTTAGAAACGCGTTATGTAATTCCGACGATGCCAGGTTTCGTAAAAAATGTCAAGTCTTCGATGCTTTGTCATTGAATGTCACCTCCGTAATAATATAGTCTTCGGAAAGAGTGTTTCACAATGACGCAACGGAGAGAGCAAAATCCATAAACGCTCACTCATGACCTCGTTTTTTCCTTAGAAAAACTAATCAAAAAATGGGGGAGAATTGTTAGATTTCGAAACGAAGAAGAGGAGATGGAGTTCGGTGGGAAATTTAGAAACGCGTTATGTAATTCCGACGATGCCAGGTTTCGTAAAAAAAGTCAAGTCTTAGATGCTTTGTCATTGAATGTCACCTCCGTAATAATATAGTCTTCGGAAAGAGTGTTTCACAATGACGCAATGGAGAGAGGAAAATCCATAAACGCTCACTTATGACATTGATTTTTCTCAAAAAACTAATCAAAAAGTGAGAGAATTGTTAGATTTCGAAACGAAGAAGAGGAGATTGAGTTCGGTGGGAAATTTAGAAACGCGTTATGTAATTCCGACGATGCCAGGTTCCGTAAAAAAGTCAAGTCTTCAATGCTTTGTCATTGAATGTCACCTCCGTAATAATATAGTCTTCGGAAAGAGTGTTTCACAATGACGCAACGGAGAGAGGAAAATCCATAAACGCTCACTCATGACCTCGTTTATTCCTCAAAAAATCCAATCAAAAAGTGGGAGAAAATTGTTAGATTTCGAAACGAAGAAGAGGAGATGGAGTTCGATAGGAAATTTTTAAACGCGTTATGTAATTCCGACGATGCCAGGTTTCGTAAAAAATGTCAAGTCTTCGATGCTTTGTTATTGAATGTCACCTCCGTAATAATATAGTCTTCGGAAAGAGTGTTTCACAATGACGCAACGGTGAGAGGAAAATCCATAAACGCTCACTCATGACCTCGTTTATTCCTCAAAAAATCCAATCAAAAAGTGGGAGAAAATTGTTAGATTTCGAAACGAAGAAGAGGAGATGGAGTTCGATAGGAAATTTTTAAACGCGTTATGTAATTTCGACGATGCCAGTTTTCGTAAAAAATGTCAAGTCTTCGATGCTTTGTCATAGAATGTCACCCCCGTAATAATATAGTCTTTGGAAAGAGTGTTTCACAATGACGCAACGGAGAGAGGAAAATCCATAAACGCTCACTCATGACCTCGTTTTTTCCTTAGAAAAACTAATCAAAAAATGGGGGAGAATTGTTAGATTTCGAAACGAAGAAGAGGAGATGGAGTTCGGTGGGAAATTTAGAAACGCGTTATGTAATTCCGACGATGCCAGGTTTCGTAAAAAAAGTCAAGTCTTCGATGCTTTGTCATAGAATGTCACCCCCGTAATAATATAGTCTTTGGAAAGAGTGTTTCACAATGACGCAACGGAGAGAGGAAAATCCATAAACGCTCACTTATGACATTGATTTTTCTCAAAAAACTAATCAAAAAGTGAGAGAATTGTTAGATTTCGAAACGAAGAAGAGGAGATGGAGTTCGGTGGGAAATTTAGAAACGCGTTATGTAATTCTGACGATGCCACGTTTCGTAAGAACAGTCCAGGCTTCGATGCTTTGTCATTGAATGTCACCTCCGTAATAATATAGTCTTCGGAAAGAGTGTTTCACAATGACGTAACGGAGAGAGGAAAATCCATAAAAGCTCACTCATGACCACGTTTATTCCTCAAAAAATCCAATCAAAAAGTGGGGGAGAATTGTTAGATTTCGAAACGAAGAAGAGGAGATGGAGTTCGATAGGAAATTTTTAAACGCGTTATGTAATTTCGACGATGCCAGTTTTCGTAAAAAATGTCAAGTCTTCGATGCTTTGTTATTGAATGTCACCTCCGTAATAATATAGTCTTCGGAAAGAGTGTTTCACAATGACGCAACGGAGAGAGGAAAATCCATAAACGCTCACTCATGACCTCGTTTTTTCCTTAGCAAAACTAATCAAAAAATGGGGGAGAATTGTTAGATTTCGAAACGAAGAAGAGGAGATGGAGTTCGATAGGAAATTTTTAAACGCGTTATGTAATTTCGACGATGCCAGTTTTCGTAAAAAATGTCAAGTCTTCGATGCTTTGTTATTGAATGTCACCTCCGTAATAATATAGTCTTCGGAAAGAGTGTTTCACAATGACGCAACGGAGAGAGGAAAATCCATAAACGCTCACTCATGACCTCGTTTTTTCCTTAGAAAAACTAATCAAAAAATGGGGGAGAATTGTTAGATTTCGAAACGAAGAAGAGGAGATGGAGTTCGATAGGAAATTTTTAAACGCGTTATGTAATTCCGACGATGCCAGGTTTCGTAAAAAAAGTCAAGTCTTCGATGCTTTGTCATTGAATGTCACCTCCGTAATAATATAGTCTTTGGAAAGAGTGTTTCACAATGACGCAACGGAGAGAGGAAAATCCATAAACGCTCACTCATGACCTCGTTTTTTCCTTAGAAAAACTAATCAAAAAATGGGGGAGAATTGTTAAGTTTCGAAACGAAGAAGAGGAGATGGAGTTCGATAGGAAATTTTTAAACGCGTTATGTAATTCCGACGATGCCAGGTTTCGTAAAAAAAGTCAAGTCTTCGATGCTTTGTCATAGAATGTCACCCCCGTAATAATATAGTCTTTGGAAAGAGTGTTTCACAATGACGCAACGGAGAGAGGAAAATCCATAAACGCTCACTCATGACCTCGTTTTTTCCTTAGAAAAACTAATTAAAAAATGGGGGAGAATTGTTAGATTTCGAAACGAAGAAGAGGAGATGGAGTTCGGTGGGAAATTTAGAAACGCGTTATGTAATTCCGACGATGCCAGGTTTCGTAAAAAAAGTCAAGTCTTCGATGCTTTGTCATTGAATGTCACCTCCGTAATAATATAGTCTTTGGAAAGAGTGTTTCACAATGACGCAACGGAGAGAGGAAAATCCATAAACGCTCACTCATGACCTCGTTTTTTCCTTAGAAAAACTAATCAAAAAATGGGGGAGAATTGTTAAGTTTCGAAACGAAGAAGAGGAGATGGAGTTCGATAGGAAATTTTTAAACGCGTTATGTAATTCCGACGATGCCAGGTTTCGTAAAAAAAGTCAAGTCTTCGATGCTTTGTCATAGAATGTCACCCCCGTAATAATATAGTCTTTGGAAAGAGTGTTTCACAATGACGCAACGGAGAGAGGAAAATCCATAAACGCTCACTCATGACCTCGTTTTTTCCTTAGAAAAACTAATCAAAAAATGGGGGAGAATTGTTAGATTTCGAAACGAAGAAGAGGAGATGGAGTTCGGTGGGAAATTTAGAAACGCGTTATGTAATTCCGACGATGCCAGGTTTCGTAAAAAAAGTCTAGTCTTCGATGCTTTGTCATTGAATGTGCCCTCCGTAATAATATAGTCTTCGGAAAGAGTGTTTCACAATGACGCAACGGAGAGAGGAAAATCCATAAACGCTCACTTATGACATTGATTTTTCTCAAAAAACTAATCAAAAAGTGAGAGAATTGTTAGATTTCGAAACGAAGAAGAGGAGATGGAGTTCGGTGGGAAATTTAGAAACGCGTTATGTAATTCTGACGATGCCACGTTTCGTAAGAACAGTCCAGGCTTCGATGCTTTGTCATTGAATGTCACCTCCGTAATAATATAGTCTTCGGAAAGAGTGTTTCACAATGACGTAACGGAGAGAGGAAAATCCATAAACGCTCACTCATGACCACGTTTATTCCTCAAAAAATCCAATCAAAAAGTGGGGGAGAATTGTTAGATTTCGAAACGAAGAAGAGGAGATTCAGTTCGGTGGGAAATTTAGAAACGCGTTATGTAATTCCGACGATGCCAGGTTCCGTAAAAAAGTCAAGTCTTCGATGCTTTGTCATTGAATGTCACCTCCGTAATAATATAGTCTTCGGAAAGAGTGTTTCACAATGACGCAACGGAGAGAGCAAAATCCATAAACGCTCACTCATGACCTCGTTTTTTCCTTAGAAAAACTAATAAAAAAATGGGGGAGAATTGTTAGATTTCGAAACGAAGAAGAGGAGATGGAGTTCGGTGGGAAATTTAGAAAAGCGTTATGTAATTCCGACGATGCCAGGTTTCGTAAAAAAAGTCAAGTCTTCGATGCTTTGTCATTGAATGTGCCCTCCGTAATAATATAGTCTTCAGAAAGAGTGTTTCACAATGACGCAACGGAGAGAGGAAAATCCATAAACGCTCACTTATGACATTGATTTTTCTCAAAAAACTAATCAAAAAGTGAGAGAATTGTTAGATTTCGAAACGAAGAAGAGGAGATTGAGTTCGGTGGGAAATTTAGAAACGCGTTATGTAATTCTGACGATGCCACGTTTCGTAAGAACAGTCCAGGCTTCGATGCTTTGTCATTGAATGTCACCTCCGTAATAATATAGTCTTCGGAAAGAGTGTTTCACAATGACGTAACGGAGAGAGGAAAATCCATAAACGCTCACTCATGACCACGTTTATTCCTCAAAAAATCCAATCAAAAAGTGGGGGAGAATTGTTAGATTTCGAAACGAAAAAGAGGAGATTGAGTTCGGTGGGAAATTTAGAAACGCGTAATGTAATTCCGACGATGCCAGGTTCCGTAAAAAAGTCAAGTCTTCGATGCTTTGTCATTGAATGTCACCTCCGTAATAATATAGTCTTCGGAAAGAGTGTTTCACAATGACGCAACGGAGAGAGGAAAATCCATAAACGCTCACTCATGACCTCGTTTTTTCCTTAGAAAAACTAATCAAAAAATGGGGGAGAATTGTTAGATTTCGAAACGAAGAAGAGGAGATGGAGTTCGATAGGAAATTTTTAAACGCGTTATGTAATTTCGACGATGCCAGTTTTCGTAAAAAATGTCAAGTCTTCGATGCTTTGTTATTGAATGTCACCTCCGTAATAATATAGTCTTCGGAAAGAGTGTTTCACAATGACGCAACGGAGAGAGGAAAATCCATAAACGCTCACTCATGACCTCGTTTTTTCCTTAGAAAAACTAATCAAAAAATGGGGGAGAATTGTTAGATTTCGAAACGAAGAAGAGGAGATGGAGTTCGATAGGAAATTTTTAAACGCGTTATGTAATTCCGACGATGCCAGGTTTCGTAAAAAAAGTCAAGTCTTCGATGCTTTGTCATTGAATGTCACCTCCGTAATAATATAGTCTTTGGAAAGAGTGTTTCACAATGACGCAACGGAGAGAGGAAAATCCATAAACGCTCACTCATGACCTCGTTTTTTCCTTAGAAAAACTAATCAAAAAATGGGGGAGAATTGTTAAGTTTCGAAACGAAGAAGAGGAGATGGAGTTCGATAGGAAATTTTTAAACGCGTTATGTAATTCCGACGATGCCAGGTTTCGTAAAAAAAGTCAAGTCTTCGATGCTTTGTCATAGAATGTCACCCCCGTAATAATATAGTCTTTGGAAAGAGTGTTTCACAATGACGCAACGGAGAGAGGAAAATCCATAAACGCTCACTCATGACCTCGTTTTTTCCTTAGAAAAACTTATCAAAAAATGGGGGAGAATTGTTAGATTTCGAAACGAAGAAGAGGAGATGGAGTTCGGTGGGAAATTTAGAAACGCGTTATGTAATTCCGACGATGCCAGGTTTCGTAAAAAAAGTCAAGTCTTCGATGCTTTGTCATTGAATGTGCCTTCCGTAATAATATAGTCTTCGGAAAGAGTGTTTCACAATGACGCAACGGAGAGAGGAAAATCCATAAACGCTCACTTATGACATTGATTTTTCTCAAAAAACTAATCAAAAAGTGAGAGAATTGTTAGATTTCGAAACGAAGAAGAGGAGATGGAGTTCGGTGGGAAATTTAGAAACGCGTTATGTAATTCTGACGATGCCACGTTTCGTAAGAACAGTCCAGGCTTCGATGCTTTGTCATTGAATGTCACCTCCGTAATAATATAGTCTTCGGAAAGAGTGTTTCACAATGACGTAACGGAGAGAGGAAAATCCATAAACGCTCACTCATGACCACGTTTATTCCTCAAAAAATCCAATCAAAAAGTGGGGGAGAATTGTTAGATTTCGAAACGAAGAAGAGGAGATTCAGTTCGGTGGGAAATTTAGAAACGCGTTATGTAATTCCGACGATGCCAGGTTCCGTAAAAAAGTCAAGTCTTCGATGCTTTGTCATTGAATGTCACCTCCGTAATAATATAGTCTTCGGAAAGAGTGTTTCACAATGACGCAACGGAGAGAGCAAAATCCATAAACGCTCACTCATGACCTCGTTTTTTCCTTAGAAAAACTAATAAAAAAATGGGGGAGAATTGTTAGATTTCGAAACGAAGAAGAGGAGATGGAGTTCGGTGGGAAATTTAGAAAAGCGTTATGTAATACCGACGATGCCAGGTTTCGTAAAAAAAGTCAAGTCTTCGATGCTTTGTCATTGAATGTGCCCTCCGTAATAATATAGTGTTCGGAAAGAGTGTTTCACAATGACGCAACGGAGAGAGGAAAATCCATAAACGCTCACTTATGACATTGATTTTTCTCAAAAAACTAATCAAAAAGTGAGAGAATTGTTAGATTTCGAAACGAAGAAGAGGAGATTGAGTTCGGTGGGAAATTTAGAAACGCGTTATGTAATTCTGACGATGCCACGTTTCGTAAGAACAGTCCAGGCTTCGATGCTTTGTCATTGAATGTCACCTCCGTAATAATATAGTCTTCGGAAAGAGTGTTTCACAATGACGTAACGGAGAGAGGAAAATCCATAAACGCTCACTCATGACCACGTTTATTCCTCAAAAAATCCAATCAAAAAGTGGGGGAGAATTGTTAGATTTCGAAACGAAGAAGAGGAGATTGAGTTCGGTGGGAAATTTAGAAACGCGTAATGTAATTCCGACGATGCCAGGTTCCGTAAAAAAGTCAAGTCTTCGATGCTTTGTCATTGAATGTCACCTCCGTAATAATATAGTCTTCGGAAAGAGTGTTTCACAATGACGCAACGGAGAGAGGAAAATCCATAAACGCTCACTCATGACCTCGTTTTTTCCTTAGAAAAACAAATCAAAAGATGGGGGAGAATTGTTAGATTTCGAAACGAAGAAGAGGAGATGGAGTTCGATAGGAAATTTTTAAACGCGTTATGTAATTCCGACGATGCCAGGTTTCGTAAAAAAAGTCAAGTCTTTGATGCTTTATCATTGAATGTCACCTCCGTAATAATATAGTCTTCGGAAAGAGTGTTTCACAATGACGCAACGGAAAGAGGAAAATCTATAAACGCTCACTCATGACCTCGTTTTTTCCTTAGAAAAACTAATCAAAAAATGGGGGAGAATTGTTAGATTTCGAAACGAAGAAGAGGAGATGGAGTTCGATAGGTAATTTTTAAACGCGTTATGTAATTCCGACGATGCCAGGTTTCGTCAAAAAAGTCAAGTCTTCGATGCTTTGTCATAGAATGTCACCCCCGTAATAATATAGTCTTCGGAAAGAGTGTTTCACAATGACGCAACGGAGAGAGGAAAATCCATAAACGCTCATTCATGACCTCGTTTATTCCTCAAAAAATCCAATCAAAAAGTGGGAGAAAATTGTTAGCTTTCGAAACGAAGAAGAGGAGATGGAGTTCGATAGGAAATTTTTAAACGCGTTATGTAATTCCGACGATGCCAGGTTCCGTAAAAAAGTCAAGTCTTCGATGCTTTGTCATTGAATGTCACCTCCGTAATAATATAGTCTTCGGAAAGAGTGTTTCACAATGACGCAACGGAGAGAGGAAAATCCATAAACGCTCACTCATGACCTCGTTTTTTCCTTAGAAAAACTAATCAAAAGATGGGGGAGAATTGTTAGATTTCGAAACGAAGAAGAGGAGATGGAGTTCGATAGGAAATTTTTAAACGCGTTATGTAATTTCGACGATGCCAGTTTTCGTAAAAAATGTCAAGTCTTCGATGCTTTGTTATTGAATGTCACCTCCGTAATAATATAGTCTTCGGAAAGAGTGTTTCACAATGACGCAACGGAGAGAGGAAAATCCATAAACGCTCACTCATGACCTCGTTTTTTCCTTAGAAAAACTAATCAAAAAATGGGGGAGAATTGTTAGATTTCGAAACGAAGAAGAGGAGATGGAGTTCGATAGGAAATTTTTAAACGCGTTATGTAATTCCGACGATGCCAGGTTTCGTAAAAAAAGTCAAGTCTTCGATGCTTTGTCATTGAATGTCACCTCCGTAATAATATAGTCTTTGGAAAGAGTGTTTCACAATGACGCAACGGAGAGAGGAAAATCCATAAACGCTCACTCATGACCTCGTTTTTTCCTTAGAAAAACTAATCAAAAAATGGGGGAGAATTGTTAAGTTTCGAAACGAAGAAGAGGAGATGGAGTTCGATAGGAAATTTTTAAACGCGTTATGTAATTCCGACGATGCCAGGTTTCGTAAAAAAAGTCAAGTCTTCGATGCTTTGTCATAGAATGTCACCCCCGTAATAATATAGTCTTTGGAAAGAGTGTTTCACAATGACGCAACGGAGAGAGGAAAATCCATAAACGCTCACTCATGACCTCGTTTTTTCCTTAGAAAAACTTATCAAAAAATGGGGGAGAATTGTTAGATTTCGAAACGAAGAAGAGGAGATGGAGTTCGGTGGGAAATTTAGAAACGCGTTATGTAATTCCGACGATGCCAGGTTTCGTAAAAAAAGTCAAGTCTTCGATGCTTTGTCATTGAATGTGCCTTCCGTAATAATATAGTCTTCGGAAAGAGTGTTTCACAATGACGCAACGGAGAGAGGAAAATCCATAAACGCTCACTTATGACATTGATTTTTCTCAAAAAACTAATCAAAAAGTGAGAGAATTGTTAGATTTCGAAACGAAGAAGAGGAGATGGAGTTCGGTGGGAAATTTAGAAACGCGTTATGTAATTCTGACGATGCCACGTTTCGTAAGAACAGTCCAGGCTTCGATGCTTTGTCATTGAATGTCACCTCCGTAATAATATAGTCTTCGGAAAGAGTGTTTCACAATGACGTAACGGAGAGAGGAAAATCCATAAACGCTCACTCATGACCACGTTTATTCCTCAAAAAATCCAATCAAAAAGTGGGGGAGAATTGTTAGATTTCGAAACGAAGAAGAGGAGATTCAGTTCGGTGGGAAATTTAGAAACGCGTTATGTAATTCCGACGATGCCAGGTTCCGTAAAAAAGTCAAGTCTTCGATGCTTTGTCATTGAATGTCACCTCCGTAATAATATAGTCTTCGGAAAGAGTGTTTCACAATGACGCAACGGAGAGAGCAAAATCCATAAACGCTCACTCATGACCTCGTTTTTTCCTTAGAAAAACTAATAAAAAAATGGGGGAGAATTGTTAGATTTCGAAACGAAGAAGAGGAGATGGAGTTCGGTGGGAAATTTAGAAAAGCGTTATGTAATTCCGACGATGCCAGGTTTCGTAAAAAAAGTCAAGTCTTCGATGCTTTGTCATTGAATGTGCCCTCCGTAATAATATAGTCTTCGGAAAGAGTGTTTCACAATGACGCAACGGAGAGAGGAAAATCCATAAACGCTCACTTATGACATTGATTTTTCTCAAAAAACTAATCAAAAAGTGAGAGAATTGTTAGATTTCGAAACGAAGAAGAGGAGATTGAGTTCGGTGGGAAATTTAGAAACGCGTTATGTAATTCTGACGATGCCACGTTTCGTAAGAACAGTCCAGGCTTCGATGCTTTGTCATTGAATGTCACCTCCGTAATAATATAGTCTTCGGAAAGAGTGTTTCACAATGACGTAACGGAGAGAGGAAAATCCATAAACGCTCACTCATGACCACGTTTATTCCTCAAAAAATCCAATCAAAAAGTGGGGGAGAATTGTTAGATTTCGAAACGAAGAAGAGGAGATTGAGTTCGGTGGGAAATTTAGAAACGCGTAATGTAATTCCGACGATGCCAGGTTCCGTAAAAAAGTCAAGTCTTCGATGCTTTGTCATTGAATGTCACCTCCGTAATAATATAGTCTTCGGAAAGAGTGTTTCACAATGACGCAACGGAGAGAGGAAAATCCATAAACGCTCACTCATGACCTCGTTTTTTCCTTAGAAAAACAAATCAAAAGATGGGGGAGAATTGTTAGATTTCGAAACGAAGAAGAGGAGATGGAGTTCGATAGGAAATTTTTAAACGCGTTATGTAATTCCGACGATGCCAGGTTTCGTAAAAAAAGTCAAGTCTTTGATGCTTTATCATTGAATGTCACCTCCGTAATAATATAGTCTTCGGAAAGAGTGTTTCACAATGACGCAATGGAAAGAGGAAAATCTATAAACGCTCACTCATGACCTCGTTTTTTCCTTAGAAAAACTAATCAAAAAATGGGGGAGAATTGTTAGATTTCGAAACGAAGAAGAGGAGATGGAGTTCGATAGGTAATTTTTAAACGCGTTATGTAATTCCGACGATGCCAGGTTTCGTCAAAAAAGTCAAGTCTTCGATGCTTTGTCATAGAATGTCACCCCCGTAATAATATAGTCTTCGGAAAGAGTGTTTCACAATGACGCAACGGAGAGAGGAAAATCCATAAACGCTCACTCATGACCTCGTTTATTCCTCAAAAAATCCAATCAAAAAGTGGGAGAAAATTGTTAGATTTCGAAACGAAGAAGAGGAGATGGAGTTCGATAGGAAATTTTTAAACGCGTTATGTAATTCCGACGATGCCAGGTTCCGTAAAAAAGTCAAGTCTTCGATGCTTTGTCATTGAATGTCACCTCCGTAATAATATAGTCTTCGGAAAGAGTGTTTCACAATGACGCAACGGAGAGAGGAAAATCCATAAACGCTCACTCATGACCTCGTTTTTTCCTTAGAAAAACTAATCAAAAAAAGGGGGAGAATTGTTAGATTTCGAAACGAAGAAGAGGAGATGGAGTTCGATAGGAAATTTTTAAACGCGTTATGTAATTCCGACGATGCCAGGTTTCGTAAAAAAAGTCAAGTCTTTGATGCTTTATCATTGAATGTCACCTCCGTAATAATATAGTCTTCGGAAAGAGTGTTTCACAATGACGTAACGGAGAGAGGAAAATCCATAAACGCTCACTCATGACCACGTTTATTCCTCAAAAAATCCAATCAAAAAGTGGGGGAGAATTGTTAGATTTCGAAACGAAGAAGAGGAGATTCAGTTCGGTGGGAAATTTAGAAACGCGTTATGTAATTCCGACGATGCCAGGTTCCGTAAAAAAGTCAAGTCTTCGATGCTTTGTCATTGAATGTCACCTCCGTAATAATATAGTCTTCGGAAAGAGTGTTTCACAATGACGCAACGGAGAGAGCAAAATCCATAAACGCTCACTCATGACCTCGTTTTTTCCTTAGAAAAACTAATAAAAAAATGGGGGAGAATTGTTAGATTTCGAAACGAAGAAGAGGAGATGGAGTTCGGTGGGAAATTTAGAAAAGCGTTATGTAATTCCGACGATGCCAGGTTTCGTAAAAAAAGTCAAGTCTTCGATGCTTTGTCATTGAATGTGCCCTCCGTAATAATATAGTCTTCGGAAAGAGTGTTTCACAATGACGCAACGGAGAGAGGAAAATCCATAAACGCTCACTTATGACATTGATTTTTCTCAAAAAACTAATCAAAAAGTGAGAGAATTGTTAGATTTCGAAACGAAGAAGAGGAGATTGAGTTCGGTGGGAAATTTAGAAACGCGTTATGTAATTCTGACGATGCCACGTTTCGTAAGAACAGTCCAGGCTTCGATGCTTTGTCATTGAATGTCACCTCCGTAATAATATAGTCTTCGGAAAGAGTGTTTCACAATGACGTAACGGAGAGAGGAAAATCCATAAACGCTCACTCATGACCACGTTTATTCCTCAAAAAATCCAATCAAAAAGTGGGAGAAAATTGTTAGATTTCGAAACGAAGAAGAGGAGATGGAGTTCGATAGGAAATTTTCAAACGCGTTATGTAATTCCGACGATGCCAGGTTTCGTAAAAAATGTCAAGTCTTCGATGCTTTGTAATAGAATGTCACCCCCGTAATAATATAATCTTCGATAAGTGTGTTTCACAATGACGCAACGGAGAGAGGAAAATCCATAAACGCTCACTCATGACCTTGTTTTTTCTTTAGAAAAACTAATCAAAAAATGGGGGAGAATTGTTAGATTTCGAAACGAAGAAGAGGAGATGGAGTTCGATAGGAAATTTTTAAACGCGTTATGTAATTCCGACGACGCCACGTTTCGTAAAAAAAGTCAAGTCTTCGATGCTTTGTCATAGAATGTCACCCCCGTAATAATATAATCTTCGATAAGTGTGTTTCACAATGACGCAACGGAGAAAGAAAATCCATAAATGCTCACTCATGACCTCGTTTATTCCTCAAAAAGTCCAATCAAAAAGTGGGGGAGAATTGTTAGATTTCGAAACGAAGAAGAGGAGATGGAGTTCGATAGGAAATTTTTAAACGCGTTATGTAATTCCGACGATGCCACGTTTCGTAAGAACAGTCCAGGCTTCGATGCTTTGTCATTGAATGTCACCTCCGTAATAATATAGTCTTCGATAAGTGTGTTTCACAATGACGTAACGGAGAGAGGAAAATCCATAAACGCTCACTCATGACCTCGTTTATTCCTCATTCAAAAAATAGTAGACTCCGAGATTTCGACGAGTACACAGGTGTGACAGTGAAGTGAAGTGAAAGCGGACTCAGGTAGTCAGGTGAGACACTGATAAAACTTTCCTTTTTCTTTTCAGCAGGTAGCTGTGCTTTGACACAGCCTTATTTATAATGAATTAAAACACTTCTGCATGAAAGAATTGTGTTTATCAACACAAATTTAATTGTGCGGAATTTCTCCTTTTTAAAAACAGCCGTACTTCTCAGTACGGCTTAACATTTCATTCTTAGATAATCCCAGGTACTCCAGAAAAATTGGAAAACCAAAACAGAAATTAACAGGCATGGAGCCTGAGAACTCCAAGAATAGGGAAAAACCCTACGACAGAGGATCGTCTGCCGAAAAACCGAGACAAAGCAAAGACACCAAAATTAAACGACTAGAAGAAGAGAAAATCATTGAGTGTTCAAAAATGATAACTGAATATCAATTATTGACAAAGACGTTGACACAACAAATTAAATCCCTCGAAGAGAGAATTAAAGACTATGAAGAGAGAGAGTCTAAAAAAAATCAGCTTATTGTGAACTTAAAGGATTATACTTACGAACTGAAAGTCGAGAACGAAACATTTGCAAAAAAAATAGAAGAGATGGAAAGGAACCAAACTACAGGAGGAGTAGATACGGAAACTCAGAAGAAATTAATCGAAGAACCACAAAATGAAGACTGCCCCATGGAAGGAGACTTCATGGAAGTGAAACAAAACAAAAAAAAAAGGAAAAAAGCAGATAAACAATCCTCAGATGAGGAAGAAGAAACATCAACGGACAAACAAGTCCAAGAAGAATTGAAAAAAATAAAACGTGATGAACAAAGAAAACAAGCAAAACCGGAGAGAAGACCACCTCCGATTATTCTAAAATCCCCACTGATGTGGACAGCACTACGCAAACAGCTAGTGCAAAGAAAAATCGATGCCCAGTGTAAAATGGGAATACACACGGGCAAAATAACGACGTCGAATAAAGATGATTTTAACAAGATGAAGATGCTCCTGAGCGAGCACAAGGAAATCGAGTGGTACACCTACCTACTCAATGAAGAAAAGGAGAGGAAGCTAGTCATAAAAGGACTGGCTGTCAACACCCCAGTGTCGGAGGTAGAGGAGGAATTGAAGGAAAATGGACTTAGACCGAAGAAAGTATGGCAGTTAACAAGCCGTACACAGAGAAATCAGGACAACACACGAAAACTACTACCTATATACATGGTAGTAATAGAACCTACAGAAGAACCAACTTATAAAAAGTTGAGATACCTCTGCCACACAAAAATAAGTGTGGTAGAACAAAAAAGGCACGACGGACCTGTACAATGTTACAGGTGCCAAGGATTCCATCACGGACAAAGCACGTGCAACATGGACGTGCGCTGTGTAAGATGCGCAGGAGAACACAGGGCCGCGGACTGCACCCTGAGCAAGACCGAGAAACCGAATTGCAGGAACTGCGGAGGAGAACACCCCGCAAACTACAAGGGGTGCCCGAAACACCCTAAAAAGACGGAAAACAACCAAGCCAAGAATACAGGACGCACTTACGCACAAGTTGCGAAGAAAACAACAAAGACAGAAGAAAAAACACCAGAGCTACTGAGTATGTTGCAAAATATGCAGATACTCATAGCAACACTTATCGCCCAACAAAAGTAAACCACAAGAGGACACCCCCCGACACGGTAATTCTGCATTTCACAAGGAAATGTAGAGTTATACATCGGGGACAGCTATAGAGAAGGCGAAGGACCACTCGGATTAAATCTTTTTCTACGGTAGGAGGTAGGAAGAGGTTTACCCGAGGCCGCGAAACACACACACACACGAAGACGTCCAGAACAAGAAGCCAAGAGTGTATAGCCAGCAGGCTAATCTCTTAATAAAAAGATAAGACATCCCGGAATCTCCCATAGACCTAAGGGGAGAGGAGGGATTCTACACGCGAAACTGCGACGTGAAAGAGGATGAGGACCTGTCGGAATTGACAGGGGGTGGTTGGAATGTTCTTCTTCGCACCCACTCGTGGATTTATCCGGGGGTGGATGCCTAGAGGGACGGGCTCGTCTCAAGGGAAATGTGTGTGTGTGTGTGTGTGTTTATTCCTCAAAAAATTCAATCAAAAAGTGGGGGAGAATTGTTAGATTTCGAAACGAAGAAGAGGAGATTGAGTTCGGTGGGAAATTTAGAAACGCGTTATGTAATTCCGACGATGCCAGGTTCCGTAAAAAAGTCAAGTCTTCGATGCTTTGTCATTGAATGTCACCTCCGTAATAATATAGTCTTCGGAAAGAGTGTTTCACAATGACGCAACGGAGAGAGGAAAATCCATAAACGCTCACTCATGACCTCGTTTTCTCCTTAGAAAAACTAATCAAAAGATGGGGGAGAATTGTTAGATTTCGAAACGAAGAAGAGGAGATGGAGTTCGATAGGAAATTTTTAAACGCGTTATGTAATTCCGACGATGCCAGGTTTCGTAAAAAGAGTCAAGTCTTCGATGCTTTGTCATTGAATGTCACCTCCGTAATAATATAGTCTTCGGAAAGAGTGTTTCACAATGACCCAACGGAGAGAGGAAAATCCATAAACGCTCACTCATGATCTCGTTTTTTCCTCATAAAAACTAATCAAAAAATGGGGGAGAATTGTTAGATTTCGAAACGAAGAAGAGGAGATTGAGTTTGGTAGGAAATTTAGAAACGCGTTATGTAATTCCGACGATGCCAGGTTCCGTAAAAAAGTCAAGTCTTCGATGCTTTGTCATTGAATGTCACCTCCGTTATAATATAGTCTTTGGAAAGAGTGTTTCACAATGACGCAACGGAGAGAGGAAAATCCATAAACGCTCACTCATGACCTCGTTTTTTCCTTAGAAAAACTAATCAAAAGATGGGGGAGAATTGTTAGATTTCGAAACGAAGAAGAGGAAATGGAGTTCGACAGGAAATTTTTAAACGCGTTATGTAATTCCGACGATGCCACGTTTCGTAAGAACAGTCCAGGCCTCGATGCTTTGTCATTGAATGTCACCTCCGTAATAATATAGTCTTCGATAAGTGTGTTTCACAATGACGTAACAGGGAGAGGAAAATCCATAAACGCTCACTCATGACCTCGTTTATTCCTCAAAAAATCCAATCAAAAAGTGTGGGAGAATTGTTAGATTTTGAAACGAAGAAGAGGAGATTGAGTTCGGTAGGAAATTTAGAAACGCGTTATGTAATTCCGACAAAGCCACGTTTCATTAAAAAAGTCAAGTATTCTATGCTTTGGTGCTGAATGGGTTACATTCTCAATAATATAGTCTTCGGAAAGTGTGTTTCATAATGACGCAACGTAGAGAGGAAAATCTATAGACGCTCACTTAAGACATTGATTTTCCTCAAAAAACTAATCAAAAAGTGGGAGAGAATTGTTAGATTTCGAAACGAAGAGGAGGAGATGGAGTTCGGTAGAAAATATAGAAACCCGTTATGTAATTCCAACGATGCCACGTTTCGTAAGAACAGTCCAGGCTTCGATGCTTTGTCATTGAATGTCACCTCCGTAATAATATAGTCTTCGGAAAGAGTGTTTCACAATGACGCAACGGAGAGAAGAAAGTCCATAAACGCTCACTCATGACCTTGTTTTATCCTCAAAAGAACTAATCAGAAAGTGGGAGAGAATTGTTAGATTTCGAAACGAAGAAGAGGAGATTGAGTTCGGTGGGAAATTTATAATCGCGTTATGTAATTCCGACGATGCCACGTTTATGAAAAAAAGTCAAGTCTTCGATGTTTTGTCATAGAATGTCACCCCCGTAATAATATAGTCATTGGAAAGAGTATTTCACAATGACGCAACAGAGAAAGGAAAATCCATAAACGCTCACTCATGACCTCGTTTTTACCTTAGAAAAACTAATCAAAAAATTGGGGAGAATTGTTAGATTTCGAACCAAAGAAGAGGAGATTGAGTTCGGTGTGAAATTTTGAAACGCGTTATGTAATTCCGACGATGCCACGTTTCGTAAGAACAGTCCAGGCTTCGATGCTTTGTCATTGAATGTCACCTCCGTAATAATATAGTCTTCGGAAAGAGTGTTTCACAATGACGCAACGGAGAGAGGAAAATCCATAAACGCTCACTCATGACCTTGTTTTTTCCTCAACAAAACTAATCAAAAGATGGGGGAGAATTGTAAGATTTCGAAACGAAGAAGAGGAGATGGAGTTCGGTGGGAAATTTAGAAACGCGTTATGTAATTCCGACGATGCCACGTTTCGTAAGAACAGTCCAGGCTTCGATGCTTTGTCATTGAATGTCACCTCCGTAATAATATAGTCTTCGGAAAGAGTGTTTCACAATGACGCAACGGAGAGAAGAAAGTCCATAAACGCTCACTCATGACCTTGTTTTATCCTCAAAAGAACTAATCAGAAAGTGGGAGAGAATTGTTAGATTTCGAAACGAAGAAGAGGAGATTGAGTTCGGTGGGAAATTTATAATCGCGTTATGTAATTCCGACGATGCCAGGTTTCGAAAAAAAAGTCAAGTCTTCGATGCTTTGTCATTGGATGTCACCTCCGTAATAATATAGTCTTCGGAAAGAGTGTTTCACAATGACGCAACGGAGAGAAGAAAATCCATAAACGCTCACTCATGTTCTCGTTTTTTCCTCATAAAAACTAATCAAAAAATGGGGGAGAATTGTTAGATTTCGAAACGAAACCCGATATGTAATTCCAACGATGCCACGTTTCGTAAAAAAGTCAAGGCATCGATGCTTTGTCATTGAATGTCACCCCCGTAATAATATAATCTTCGATAAGTGTGTTTCACAATGACGCAACGGAGAGAAGAAAGTCCATAAACGCTCACTCATGACCTTGTTTTATCCTCAAAAGAACTAATCAGAAAGTGGGAGAGAATTGTTAGATTTCGAAACGAAGAAGAGGAGATTGATTTCGGTAGGAAATTTAGAAACGCGTTATGTAATTCCGACGATGCCACGTTTCGTAAGAAAAGTCCAGGCTTCGATGCTTTGTCATTGAATGTCACCCCCGTAATAATATAATCTTCGTTAAGTGTGTTTCACAATGACGCAACGAAGAGAGGAAAATCCATAAACGCTCACTCATGACCTCGTTTATTCCTCAAAAAATCCAATCAAAAAGTGTGGGAGAATTGTTAGATTTCGAAACGAAGAAGAGGAGATTGAGTTCGGTAGGAAATTTAGAAACGCGTTATGTAATTCCGACAAACCCACGTTTCATTAAAAAAGTCAAGTATTCTATGCTTTGGTGCTGAATGGGTTACATTCTCAATAATATAGTCTTCGGAAAGTGTGTTTCATAATGACGCAACGTAGAGAGGAAAATCTATAGACGCTCACTTAAGACATTGATTTTCCTCAAAAAACTAATCAAAAAGTGGGAGAGAATTGTTAGATTTCGAAACGAAGAGGGGGAGATGGAGTTTGGTAGAAAATATAGAAACCCGTTATGTAATTCCAACGTTGCCACGTTTCGTAAAAAAAGTAAAGGCTTCGATGCTTTGTCATTGAATGTCACCCCCGTAATAATATAATCTTCGATAAGTGTGTTTCACAATGACGCAACGGAGAGAAGAAAATCCATAAACGCTCACTCATGACCTTGTTTTATCCTCAAAAGAACTAATCAGAAGGTGGGAGAGAATTGTTAGATTTCGAAACGAGGAAGAGGAGATTGATTTCGGTAGGAAATTTAGAAACGCGTTATGTAATTCCGACGATGCCACGTTTATGAAAAAAAGTCAAGTCTTCGATGTTTTGTCATAGAATGTCACCCCCGTAATAATATAGTCATTGGAAAGAGTGTTTCACAATGACGCAACAGAGAAAGGAAAATCCGTAAACGCTCACTCATGACCTCGTTTTTTCCTTAGAAAAACTAATCAAAAAATTGGGGAGAATTGTTAGATTTCGAAACAAAGAAGAGGAGATTGAGTTCGGTGTGAAATTTTGAAACGCGTTATGTAATTCCGACGATGCCACGTTTCGTAAGAACAGTCCAGGCTTCGATGCTTTGTCATTGAATGTCACCTCCGTAATAATATAGTCTTCGGAAAGAGTGTTTCACAATGACGCAACGGAGAGAGGAAAATCCATAAACGCTCACTCATGACCTTGTTTTTTCCTCAACAAAACTAATCAAAAGATGGGGGAGAATTGTAAGATTTCGAAACGAAGAAGAGGAGATGGAGTTCGGTGGGAAATTTAGAAACGCGTTATGTAATTCCGACGATGCCACGTTTCGTAAGAACAGTCCAGGCTTCGATGCTTTGTCATTGAATGTCACCTCCGTAATAATATAGTCTTCGGAAAGAGTGTTTCACAATGACGCAACGGAGAGAGGAAAATCCATAAACGCTCACTCATGACCTCGTTTATTTCTCAAAAAATCCAATCAAAAAGTGGGGGAGAATTGTTAGACTTCGAAACGAAGAAGAGGAGATGGAGTTCGATAGGAAATTTTTAAACGCGTTATGTAATTCCGACGATGCCAGGTTTCGTAAAAAATGTCAAGTCTTCGATGCTTTGTTATTGAATGTCACCTCCGTAATAATATAGTCTTCGGAAAGAGTGTTTCACAACGACGCAACGGAGAGAAGAAAATCCATAAACGCTCACTCATGACCTTGTTGTTGCCTTAAAAAAACTAATCAAAAAGTGGGGGAGAATTGCTAGATTTCGAAACGAAGAAGAGGAGATTGAGTTCGGTGGGAAATTTAGAAACGCGTTATGTATTTTCGACGATGCCAGGTTTCGTAAAAAAAGTCAAGTCTTCGATGCTTTGTCATAGAATGTCACCCCCGTAATAATATAATCTTCGATAAGTGTGTTTCACAATGACGCAACGGAGAGAGGAAAATCCATAAACGCTCACTCATGACCTTGTTTTTTCTTTAGAAAAACTAATCAAAAAATGGGGGAGAATTGTTAGATTTCGAAACGAAGAAGAGGAGATGGAGTTCGGTAGAAAATTTAGAACCGAGTTATGTAATTCCAACAATGCCACATTTCGAGAAATAAGTCAAATATTCGATGCTTTGTTGCTGAATGGGTTACATTCTCAATAATATAGTCTTCGGAAAGTGTGTTTCACAATGACGCAACGTAGAGAGGAAAATCTATAAACGCTCACTTAAGACATTGATTTTCCTCAAAACACTAATCAAAAAGTGAGAAAATTGTTAGATTTCGAAACGAAAAAGAGGAGATGGAGTTCGGTGGGAAATTTAGAAACGCGTTATGTAATTCCGACGATGCCATGTTTCGTAAGAAAAGTCCAGGCTTCGATGCTTTGTCATTGAATGTCACCCCCGTAATAATATAATCTTCGATAAGTGTGTTTCACAATGACGCATCGGAGAGAGGAAAATCCATAAACGCTCACATATGACCTTGTTTTTTCCTTAGAAAAACTAATCAAAAAGTGGGGGAGAATTGTTAGATTTCGGAACGAAGAAGAGGAGATTGAGTTCGGTAGGAAATTTTGAAACGCGTTATGTAATTTCGACAAAGCCACGTTTCATTAAAAAAGTCAAGTATTCGATGCTTTGTCATTGAATTTCACCCCAGTAATAATATAATCTTCGTAAAGTGTATTTCACAATGACGCAACGGGGAGAGGAAAATCCATAAACGCTCACTCATGACCTTGTTTTTTCCTCAACAAAACTAATCAAAAAGTGGGAGAGAATTGTTAGATTTCGAAACGGAGAAGAGGAGATGGAGTTCGGTAGGAAATTTAGAAACGCGTTATGTAATTCCGACGATGCCACGTTTCGTAAAAGATGTCAAGTCTTCGATACTTTGTCATTGAATGTCACCTCCGTAATAATATAGTCTTCGGAAAGAGTGTTTCACAATGACGCAACGGAGAGAGGAAAATCCATAAACGCTCACTTATGACATTGATTTTTCTCAAAAAACTAATCAAAAAGTGAGAGAATTGTTAGATTTCGAAACGAAGAAGAGGAGATGGAGTTCGGTGGGAAATTTAGAAACGCGTTATGTAATTCCGACGATGCCAGGTTTCGTAAAAAAAGTCAAGTCTTCGATGTTTTGTCATTGAATCTCACCCAGTAATAATATAATCTTCGGAAAGTGTGTTTCACAATGACGCAACGGAGAGAACAAAATCGATAAACGCTCACTCATGACCTTGTTTTTTCCTCAAAAAATCTAATCAAAAAGTGGGAGAGAATTGTTAGATTTCGAAACGAAGAAGAGGAGATGGAGTTCGGTAGAAAATATAGAAACGCGTTATGTAATTCCGACGATGCCACGTTTCGTAAAAAAAGTCAAGGCTTCGATACTTTGTCATTGAATTTCACCCCAGTAATAATATAATCTTCGGAAAGTGTGTTTCACAATGACGAAACGGAGAGAGGAAAATCCATAAACGCTCACTTAAGACATTGATTTTCCTCAAAAAACTAATCAAAAAGTGAGAGAATTGTTAGATTTCGAAACGAAGAAGAGGAGATGGAGTTCGGTAGGATTTATAGAAATGCGTTATGTAATTCGGACAATGCCACGTTTCGTAAAAAATGTCAAGTCTTCGATGCTTTGTCATTGAATCTCACCCAGTAATAATATAATCTTCGGAAAGTGTGTTTCACAATGACGCAACGGAGAGAACAAAATCCATAAACGCTCACTCATGACCTTGTTTTTTCCTCGAAAAATCTAATCAAAAAGTGGGAGAGAATTGTAAGATTTCGAAACGAAGAAGAGGAGATGGAGTTCGGTGGGAAATTTAGAAACGCGTTATGTAATTCCGACGATGCCAGGTTTCGTAAAAAAAGTCAAGTCTTCGATGCTTTGTCATTGAATCTCACCCAGTAATAATATAATCTTCGAAAAGTGTGTTTCACAATGACGCAACGGAGAGAACAAAATCGATAAACGCTCACTCATGACCTTGTTTTTTCCTCAAAAAATCTAATCAAAAAGTGGGAGAGAATTGTTAGATTTCGAAACGAAGAAGAGGAGATGGAGTTCGATAGAAAATATAGAAACGCGTTATGTAATTCCGACGATGCCAAGTTTCGTAAAAAAAGTCAAGGCTTCGATACTTTGTCATTGAATTTCACCCCAGCAATAATATAATCTTCGGAAAGTGTGTTTCACAATGACGCGACGGAGAGAGGAAAATCCGTAAACGCTCACTCATGACTTGTTTTTGCCTTAGAAAAACTAATCAAAAAGTGGGGGAGAATTGTTAGATTTCGAAACGAAGAAGAGGAGATTGAGTTCGGTGGGAAATTTAGAAACGCGTTATGTAATTCCGACGATGCCAGGTTTCGTAAAAAAAGTCAAGACTTCGATGCTTTGTCATTGAATCTCACCCAGTAATAATATAGTCTTCGGAAAGAGTGTTTCACAATGACGCAACGGAGAGAGCAAAATCCATAAACGCTCACTCATGACCTCGTTTTTCCCTTAGAAAAACTAATCAAAAAATGGGGGAGAATTGTTAGATTTCGAAACGAAGAAGAAGAGATGGAGTTCGGTAGAAAATATAGAAACGCGTTATGTAATTCCGACGATGCCAGGTTTCGTAAAAAAAGTCAAGACTTCGATGCTTTGTCATTGAATCTCACCCAGTAATAATATAGTCTTCGGAAAGAGTGTTTCACAATGACGCAACGGAGAGAGCAAAATCCATAAACGCTCACTCATGACCTCGTTTTTCCCTTAGAAAAACTAATCAAAAAATGGGGGAGAATTGTTAGATTTCGAAACGAAGAAGAAGAGATGGAGTTCGGTAGAAAATATAGAAACGCGTTATGTAATTCCGACGATGCCACGTTTCATTAAAAAAGTCAAGTATTCTATGCTTTGGTGCTGAATGGGTTACATTCTCAATAATATAGTCTTCGGAGAGTGTGTTTCATAATGACGCAACGTAGAGAGGAAAATCTATAAACGCTCACTTAAGACATTGATTTTCCTCAAAAAACTAATCAAAAAGTGGGAGAGAATTGTTAGATTTCGAAACGAAGAGGAGGAGATGGAGTTCGGTAGAAAATATAGAAACCCGTTATGTAATTCTGACAAAGCCACGTTTCATTAAAAAAGTCAATTATTCTATGCTTTGGTGCTGAATGGGTTACATTCTCAATAATATAGTCTTCGGAAAGTGTGTTTTATAATGACGCAACGTAGAGAGGAAAATCTATAAACGCTCACTTAAGACATTGATTTTCCTCAAAAAACTAATCAAAAAGTGAGAGAATTGTTAGATTTCGAAACGAAGAAGAGGAGATGGAGTTCGGTGGGAAATTTAGAAACGCGTTATGTAATTCCGACGATGCCACGTTTCGTAAGAAAAGTCAAGTATTCGATGCTTTGTCATTGAATTTCACCCAGTTAAAATATAATCTTCGGAAAGTGTGTTTCACAATGACGCAACGTAGAGAGGAAAATCTATAAACGCTCACTTAAGACATTGATTTTCCTCAAAAAACTAATCAAAAAGTGAGAAAATTGTTAGATTTCGAAACGAAGAAGAGGAGATGGAGTTCGGTGGGAAATTTAGAAACGCGTTATGTAATTCCGACGATGCCACGTTCCGTAAGAAAAGTCCAGGCTTCGATGCTTTGGTGCTGAATGGGTTACATTCTCAATAATATAGTCTTCGGAAAGTGTGTTTCACAATGACGGAACGGAGAGAGGAAAATCCATAAACACTCACTTATGACATTGTTTTATCCTCAAAAGAACTAATCAAAAAGTGGAAGAGAATTGTTAGATTTCGAAACGAAGAAGAGATGAAGTTCGGTAGAAAATATAGAAACGCGTTATGTAATTCCGACGATGCCACGTTTCGTAAGAAAAGTCAAGTATTCGATGCTTTGTCATTGAATTTCACCCAGTTAAAATATAATCTTCGGAAAGTGTGTTTCACAATGACGAAACGGAGAGAGGAAAATCCATAAACGCTCACTTATGACATTGTTTTATCCTCAAAAGAACTAATCAAAAAGTGGAAGAGAATTGTTAGATTTCGAAACGAAGAAGAGATGAAGTTCGGTAGAAAATATAGAAACGCGTTATGTAATTCCGACGATGCCACGTTTCGTAAAAAAAGTCAAGGCTTCGATGCTTTGTCATTGAATGTCACCCCCGTAATAATATAATCTTCGATAAGTATGTTTCCCAATGACGCAACGGAGAGAAGAAAATCCATGAACGCTCACATATGACCTTGTTTTTTCCTTAGAAAAACTAATCAAAAAGTGGGGGAGAATTGTTAGATTTCGAAACGAAGAAGAGGAGATTGAGTTCGGTAGGAAATTTTGAAACCCGTTATGTAATTTCGACAAAGCCACGTTTCTTTAAAAAAGTCAAGTATTCGATGCTTCGTCATTGAATTTCACCCCAGTAATAATATAATCTTCGGAAAGTGTATTTCACAATGACGCAACGGGAAGAGGAAAATCCATAAACGCTCACTCATGACCTTGTTTTTTCCTCAACAAAACTAATCAAAAAGTGGGAGAGAATTGTTAGATTTCGAAACGAAGAAGAGGAGATGGAGTTCGGTAGGAAATTTAGAAACGCGTTATGTAATTCCGACGATGCCACGTTTCGTAAAAAATGTCAAGTCTTCGATGCTTTGTCATTGAATGTCACCTCCGTAATAATATAGTCTTCGGAAAGAGTGTTTCACAACGACGCAACGGAGAGAGGAAAATCTATAAACGCTCACTCATGACCTTGTTTATTCCTCAAAAAATCCAATCAAAAAGTGGGAGAGAATTGTTGGATTTCGAAACGAAGAAGAGGAGATTGAGTTCGGTGGGAAATTTAGAAACGCGTTATGTAATTCCGACGATGCCAGGTTCCGTAAAAAAGTCAAGTCTTCGATGCTTTGTCATTGAATGTCACCTCCGTAATAATATAGTCTTCGGAAAGAGAGTTTCACAATGACGCAACGGAGAGAGGAAAATCCATAAACGCTCACTCATGACCTTGTTTTTGCCTTAGAAAAACTAATCAAAAAGTGGGGAAGAATTGCTAGATTTCGAAACGAAGAAGAGGAGATTGAGTTCGGTGGGAAATTTATAAACGCGTTATGTAATTCCGACGATGCCAGGTTTCGTGAAAAAAGTCAAGTCTTCGATGCTTTGTCATTGAATGTCACCTCCGTAATAATAAGTCTTCGGAAAGAGTGTTTCACAATGACGCAACGGAGAGAGGAAAATCCATAAACGCTCACTCATGACCTCGCTTTATCTTCAGAAAAACTAATCGAAAAATGGGGGAGAATTGTTAGATTTCGAAACGAAGAAGAGGAGATGGAGTTCGATAGGAAATTTTTAAACGCGTTATGTAATTCCGACGATGCCAGGTTTCGTAAAAAATGTCAAGTCTTCGATGCTTTGTTATTGAATGTCACCTCTGTAATAATATAGTCTTCGGAAAGAGTGTTTCACAATGACGCAACGGAGAGAGGAAAATCCATAAACGCTCACTCATGACCTTGTTTTTGCCTTAGAAAAACTAATCAAAAAGTGGGGAAGAATTGCTAGATTTCGAAACGAAGAAGAGGAGATTGAGTTCGGTGGGAAATTTAGAAACACGTTATGTATTTTCGACGATGCCAGGTTTCGTAAAAAAAGTCAAGTCTTCGATACTTTGTCATAGAATGTCACCCCCGTAATAATATAATCTTCGATAAGTGTGTTTCACAATGACGCAACGGAGAGAGGAAAATCCATAAACGCTCACTCATGACCTTGTTTTTTCTTTAGAAAAACTAATCAAAAAATGGGGGAGAATTGTTAGATTTCGAAACGAAGAAGGGGAGATGGAGTTCGGTAGAAAATTTAGAAACGAGTTATGTAATTCCAACAATGCCACATTTCGAGAAATAAGTCAAATCCTCGATGCTTTGGTGCTGAATGGGTTACATTCTCAATAATATAGTCTTCGGAAAGTGTGTTTCACAATGACGGAACGGAGAGAGGAAAATCCATAAACACTCACTTATGACATTGTTTTATCCTCAAAAGAACTAATCAAAAAGTGGAAGAGAATTGTTAGATTTCGAAACGAAGAAGAGATGAAGTTCGGTAGAAAATATAGAAACGCGTTATGTAATTTCGACGATGCAACGTTTCGTAAAAAAAGTCAAGGCTTCGATGCTTCGTCATTGAATGTCACCCCCGTTATAATATAATCTTCGATAAGTATGTTTCCCAATGACGCAACAGGTAGAGGAAAATCCATAAACGCTCACTCATGACCTTGTTTCTTCCTCAACAAAACTAATCAAAAAGTGGGAGAGAATTGTTAGATTTCGAAACGAAGAAGAGGAGATGGAGTTCGGTGGGAAATTTAGAAACGCGTTATGTAATTTCGACAAAGCCACGTTTCATTAAAAAAGTCAAGTATTCGATGCTTTGTCATTGAATTTCACCCCAGTAATAATATAATCTTCGGAAAGTGTATTTCACAATGACGCAACGGGAAGAGGAAAATCCATAAACGCTCACTCATGACCTTGTTTTTTCCTCAACAAAACTAATCAAAAAGTGGGAGAGAATTGTTAGATTTCGGAACGAAGAAGAGGAGATGGAGTTCGGTAGGAAATTTAGAAACGCGTTATGTAATTCCGACGATGCCACGTTTCGTAAAAGATGTCAAGTCTTCGATGCTTTGTCATTGAATGTCACCTACGTAATAATATAGTCTTCGGAAAGAGTGTTTCACAATGACGCAACGGAGAGAGGAAAATCCATAAACGCTCACTTATGACATTGATTTTTCTCAAAAAACTAATCAAAAAGTGAGAGAATTGTTAGATTTCGAAACGAAGAAGAGGAGATGGAGTTCGGTAGAAAATATAGAAAGGCGTTATGTAATTCCGACGATGCCACGTTTCGTGAAAAAAGTCAAGGCTTCGATGCTTTGTCATTGAATTTCACCCCAGTAATAATATAATCTTCGAAAAGTGTGTTTCACAATGACGCAACGGAGGAACAAAATCGATAAACGCTCACTCATGACCTTGTTTTTGCCTTAGAAAAACTAATCAAAAAGTGGGGGAGAATTGTTAGATTTCGAAAAGAAGAAGAGGAGATTGAGTTCGGTGGGAAATTTAGAAACGCGTTATGTAATTCCGACGATGCCAGGTTTCGTAAAAAAAGTCAAGTCTTCGATGCTTTGTCATTGAATCTCACCCAGTAATAATATAATCTTCGAAAAGTGTGTTTCACAATGACGCAACGGAGAGAACAAAATCGATAAACGCTCACTCATGACCTCGTTTTTTCCTCAAAAAATCTAATCAAAAAGTGGGGGAGAATTGTTAGATTTCGAAAAGAAGAAGAGGAGATTGAGTTCGGTGGGAAATTTAGAAACGCGTTATGTAATTCCGACGATGCCAGGTTTCGTAAAAAAAGTCAAGTCTTCGATGCTTTGTCATTGAATCTCACCCAGTAATAATATAATCTTCGAAAAGTGTGTTTCACAATGACGCAACGGAGAGAACAAAATCGATAAACGCTCACTCATGACCTCGTTTTTTCCTTAGAAAAACTAATCAAAAAATGGGGGAGAATTGTTAGATTTCGAAACGAAGAAGAGGAGATTGAGTTCGGTAGGAAATTTAGAAACGCGTTATGTAATTCCGACAAAGCCACGTTTCATTAAAAAAGTCAAGTATTCTATGCTTTGGTGCTGAATGGGTTACATTCTCAATAATATAGTCTTCGGAGAGTGTGTTTCATAATGACGCAACGTAGAGAGGAAAATCTATAAACGCTCACTTAAGACATTGATTTTCCTCAAAAAACTAATCAAAAAGTGGGAGAGAATTGTTAGATTTCGAAACGAAGAAGAGGAGATTGAGTTCGGTAGGAAATTTTGAAACGCGTTATGTAATTCCGACGATGCCACGTTTCGTAAAAAATGTCAAGTCTTCGATGCTTTGTCATTGAATGTCACCTCCGTAATAATATAGTCTTCGGAAAGAGTTTTTCACAACGACGCAACGGAGAGAGGAAAATCTATAAACGCTCACTCATGACCTCGTTTATTCCTCAAAAAATCCAATCAAAAAGTGGGGGAGAATTGTTAGATTTCGAAACAAAGAAGAGGAGATTGAGTTCGGTGGGAAATTTAGAAACGCGTTATGTAATTCCGACGATGCCAGGTTTCGTAAAAAAAGTCAAGTCTTCGATGCTTTGTCATTGAATCTCACCTCCGTAATAATATAGTCTTCGGAAAGAGTGTTTCACAATGACGCAACGGAGAGAGGAAAATCCATAAACGCTCACTCATGACCTCGTTTTGTCCTTAGAAAAACTAATCAAAAAATGGGGAAGAATTGTTAGATTTCGAAACGAAGAAGAGGAGATTGAGTTCGGTGGGAAATTTATAAACGCGTTATGTAATTCCGACGATGCCAGGTTCCGTAAAAAAAGTCAAGTCTTCGATGCTTTGTCATTGAATGTCACCTCCGTAATAATAAGTCTTCGGAAAGAGTGTTTCACAATGACGCAACGGAGAGAGGAAAATCCATAAACGCTCACTCATGACCTCGTTTTATCCTTAGAAAAACTAATCGAAAAATGGGGGAGAATTGTTAGATTTCGAAACGAAGAAGAGGAGATGGAGTTCGATAGGAAATTTTTAAACGCGTTATGTAATTCCGACGATGCCAGGTTTCGTAAAAAATGTCAAGTCTTCGATGCTTTGTTATTGAATGTCACCTCCGTAATAATATAGTCTTCGGAAAGAGTGTTTCACAATGACGCAACGGAGGGAGGAAAATCCATAAACGCTCACTCATGACCTTGTTTTTGCCTTAGAAAAACTAATCAAAAAGTGGGGAAGAATTGCTAGATTTCGAAACGAAGAAGAGGAGATTGAGTTCGGTGGGAAATTTAGAAACGCGTTATGTATTTTCGACGATGCCAGGTTTCGTAAAAAAAGTCAAGTCTTCGATGCTTTGTCATAGAATGTCACCCCCGTAATAATATAATCTTCGATAAGTGTGTTTCACAATGACGCAACGGAGAGAGGAAAATCCATAAACGCTCATTCATGACCTCGTTTATTCCTCAAAAAATCCAATCAAAAAGTGGGAGAAAATTGTTAGATTTCGAAACGAAGAAGAGGAGATGGAGTTCGGTAGAAATTATAGAAATGCGTTATGTAATTCGGACAATGCCACGTTTCGTAAAAAATGTCAAGTCTTCGATGCTTTGTCATAGAATGTCACCCCCGTAATAATATAGTCTTCGGAAAGAGTGTTTCACAATGACGCAACGGAGAGAGGAAAATCCATAAACGCTCACTTATGACATTGATTTTTCTCAAAAAACTAATCAAAAAGTGAGAGAATTGTTAGATTTCGAAACGAAGAAGAGGAAATGGAGTTCGGTGGGAAATTTAGAAACGCGTTATGTAATTCCGACGATGCCACGTTTCGTAAGAAAAGTCCAGGCTTCGATGCTTTGGTGCTGAATGGGTTACATTCTCAATAATATAGTCTTCGAAAAGTGTGTTTCACAATGACGCAACGGAGAGAACAAAATCGATAAACGCTCACTCATGACCTTGTTTTTTCCTCAAAAAATCTAATCAAAAAGTGGGGGAGAATTGTTAGATTTCGAAACGAAGAAGAGGAGATTGAGTTCGGTGGGAAATTTAGAAACGCGTTATGTAATTCCGACGATGCCAGGTTTCGTAAAAAAAGTCAAGTCTTCGATGCTTTGTCATTGAATCTCACCCAGTAATAATATAATCTTCGAAAAGTGTGTTTCACAATGACGCAACGGAGAGAACAAAATCGATAAACGCTCACTCATGACCTTGTTTTTTCCTCAAAAAATCTAATCAAAAAGTGGGGGAGAATTGTTAGATTTCGAAACGAAGAAGAGGAGATTGAGTTCGGTGGGAAATTTAGAAACGCGTTATGTAATTCCGACGATGCCAGGTTTCGTAAAAAAAGTCAAGTCTTCGATGCTTTGTCATTGAATCTCACCCAGTAATAATATAATCTTCGAAAAGTGTGTTTCACAATGACGCAACGGAGAGAACAAAATCGATAAACGCTCACTCATGACCTCGTTTTTTCCTTAGAAAAACTAATCAAAAAATGGGGGAGAATTGTTAGATTTCGAAACGAAGAAGAGGAGATTGAGTTCGGTAGGAAATTTAGAAACGCGTTATGTAATTCCGACAAAGCCACGTTTCATTAAAAAAGTCAAGTATTCTATGCTTTGGTGCTGAATGGGTTACATTCTCAATAATATAGTCTTCGGAGAGTGTGTTTCATAATGACGCAACGTAGAGAGGAAAATCTATAAACGCTCACTTAAGACATTGATTTTCCTCAAAAAACTAATCAAAAAGTGGGAGAGAATTGTTAGATTTCGAAACGAAGAAGAGGAGATTGAGTTCGGTAGGAAATTTTGAAACGCGTTATGTAATTCCGACGATGCCACGTTTCGTAAAAAATGTCAAGTCTTCGATGCTTTGTCATTGAATGTCACCTCCGTAATAATATAGTCTTCGGAAAGAGTTTTTCACAACGACGCAACGGAGAGAGGAAAATCTATAAACGCTCACTCATGACCTCGTTTATTCCTCAAAAAATCCAATCAAAAAGTGGGGGAGAATTGTTAGATTTCGAAACAAAGAAGAGGAGATTGAGTTCGGTGGGAAATTTAGAAACGCGTTATGTAATTCCGACGATGCCAGGTTTCGTAAAAAAAGTCAAGTCTTCGATGCTTTGTCATTGAATCTCACCTCCGTAATAATATAGTCTTCGGAAAGAGTGTTTCACAATGACGCAACGGAGAGAGGAAAATCCATAAACGCTCACTCATGACCTCGTTTTGTCCTTAGAAAAACTAATCAAAAAATGGGGAAGAATTGTTAGATTTCGAAACGAAGAAGAGGAGATTGAGTTCGGTGGGAAATTTATAAACGCGTTATGTAATTCCGACGATGCCAGGTTCCGTAAAAAAAGTCAAGTCTTCGATGCTTTGTCATTGAATGTCACCTCCGTAATAATAAGTCTTCGGAAAGAGTGTTTCACAATGACGCAACGGAGAGAGGAAAATCCATAAACGCTCACTCATGACCTCGTTTTATCCTTAGAAAAACTAATCGAAAAATGGGGGAGAATTGTTAGATTTCGAAACGAAGAAGAGGAGATGGAGTTCGATAGGAAATTTTTAAACGCGTTATGTAATTCCGACGATGCCAGGTTTCGTAAAAAATGTCAAGTCTTCGATGCTTTGTTATTGAATGTCACCTCCGTAATAATATAGTCTTCGGAAAGAGTGTTTCACAATGACGCAACGGAGGGAGGAAAATCCATAAACGCTCACTCATGACCTTGTTTTTGCCTTAGAAAAACTAATCAAAAAGTGGGGAAGAATTGCTAGATTTCGAAACGAAGAAGAGGAGATTGAGTTCGGTGGGAAATTTAGAAACGCGTTATGTATTTTCGACGATGCCAGGTTTCGTAAAAAAAGTCAAGTCTTCGATGCTTTGTCATAGAATGTCACCCCCGTAATAATATAATCTTCGATAAGTGTGTTTCACAATGACGCAACGGAGAGAGGAAAATCCATAAACGCTCATTCATGACCTCGTTTATTCCTCAAAAAATCCAATCAAAAAGTGGGAGAAAATTGTTAGATTTCGAAACGAAGAAGAGGAGATGGAGTTCGGTAGAAATTATAGAAATGCGTTATGTAATTCGGACAATGCCACGTTTCGTAAAAAATGTCAAGTCTTCGATGCTTTGTCATAGAATGTCACCCCCGTAATAATATAGTCTTCGGAAAGAGTGTTTCACAATGACGCAACGGAGAGAGGAAAATCCATAAACGCTCACTTATGACATTGATTTTTCTCAAAAAACTAATCAAAAAGTGAGAGAATTGTTACGATTTCGAAACGAAGAAGAGGAGATTGAGTTCGGTGGGAAATTTAGAAACGCGTTATGTAATTCCGACGATGCCAGGTTTCGTAAAAAAAGTCAAGTCTTCGATGCTTTGTCATTGAATCTCACCCAGTAATAATATAATCTTCGAAAAGTGTGTTTCACAATGACGCAACGGAGAGAACAAAATCGATAAACGCTCACTCATGACCTCGTTTTTTCCTTAGAAAAACTAATCAAAAAATGGGGGAGAATTGTTAGATTTCGAAACGAAGAAGAGGAGATTGAGTTCGGTAGGAAATTTAGAAACGCGTTATGTAATTCCGACAAAGCCACGTTTCATTAAAAAAGTCAAGTATTCTATGCTTTGGTGCTGAATGGGTTACATTCTCAATAATATAGTCTTCGGAGAGTGTGTTTCATAATGACGCAACGTAGAGAGGAAAATCTATAAACGCTCACTTAAGACATTGATTTTCCTCAAAAAACTAATCAAAAAGTGGGAGAGAATTGTTAGATTTCGAAACGAAGAAGAGGAGATTGAGTTCGGTAGGAAATTTTGAAACGCGTTATGTAATTCCGACGATGCCACGTTTCGTAAAAAATGTCAAGTCTTCGATGCTTTGTCATTGAATGTCACCTCCGTAATAATATAGTCTTCGGAAAGAGTTTTTCACAACGACGCAACGGAGAGAGGAAAATCTATAAACGCTCACTCATGACCTCGTTTATTCCTCAAAAAATCCAATCAAAAAGTGGGGGAGAATTGTTAGATTTCGAAACAAAGAAGAGGAGATTGAGTTCGGTGGGAAATTTAGAAACGCGTTATGTAATTCCGACGATGCCAGGTTTCGTAAAAAAAGTCAAGTCTTCGATGCTTTGTCATTGAATCTCACCTCCGTAATAATATAGTCTTCGGAAAGAGTGTTTCACAATGACGCAACGGAGAGAGGAAAATCCATAAACGCTCACTCATGACCTCGTTTTGTCCTTAGAAAAACTAATCAAAAAATGGGGAAGAATTGTTAGATTTCGAAACGAAGAAGAGGAGATTGAGTTCGGTGGGAAATTTATAAACGCGTTATGTAATTCCGACGATGCCAGGTTCCGTAAAAAAAGTCAAGTCTTCGATGCTTTGTCATTGAATGTCACCTCCGTAATAATAAGTCTTCGGAAAGAGTGTTTCACAATGACGCAACGGAGAGAGGAAAATCCATAAACGCTCACTCATGACCTCGTTTTATCCTTAGAAAAACTAATCGAAAAATGGGGGAGAATTGTTAGATTTCGAAACGAAGAAGAGGAGATGGAGTTCGATAGGAAATTTTTAAACGCGTTATGTAATTCCGACGATGCCAGGTTTCGTAAAAAATGTCAAGTCTTCGATGCTTTGTTATTGAATGTCACCTCCGTAATAATATAGTCTTCGGAAAGAGTGTTTCACAATGACGCAACGGAGGGAGGAAAATCCATAAACGCTCACTCATGACCTTGTTTTTGCCTTAGAAAAACTAATCAAAAAGTGGGGAAGAATTGCTAGATTTCGAAACGAAGAAGAGGAGATTGAGTTCGGTGGGAAATTTAGAAACGCGTTATGTATTTTCGACGATGCCAGGTTTCGTAAAAAAAGTCAAGTCTTCGATGCTTTGTCATAGAATGTCACCCCCGTAATAATATAATCTTCGATAAGTGTGTTTCACAATGACGCAACGGAGAGAGGAAAATCCATAAACGCTCATTCATGACCTCGTTTATTCCTCAAAAAATCCAATCAAAAAGTGGGAGAAAATTGTTAGATTTCGAAACGAAGAAGAGGAGATGGAGTTCGGTAGAAATTATAGAAATGCGTTATGTAATTCGGACAATGCCACGTTTCGTAAAAAATGTCAAGTCTTCGATGCTTTGTCATAGAATGTCACCCCCGTAATAATATAGTCTTCGGAAAGAGTGTTTCACAATGACGCAACGGAGAGAGGAAAATCCATAAACGCTCACTTATGACATTGATTTTTCTCAAAAAACTAATCAAAAAGTGAGAGAATTGTTACGATTTCGAAACGAAGAAGAGGAAATGGAGTTCGGTGGGAAATTTAGAAACGCGTTATGTAATTCCGACGATGCCACGTTTCGTAAGAAAAGTCCAGGCTTCGATGCTTTGGTGCTGAATGGGTTACATTCTCAATAATATAGTCTTCGGAAAGTGTGTTTCACAATGACGAAACGGAGAGAGGAAAATCCATAAACACTCACTTATGACATTGTTTTATCCTCAAAAGAACTAATCAAAAAGTGGAAGAGAATTGTTAGATTTCGAAACGAAGAAGAGATGAAGTTCGGTAGAAAATATAGAAACGCGTTATGTAATTTCGACGATGCCACGTTTCGTAAAAAAAGTCAAGGCTTCGATGCTTTGTCATTGAATGTCACCCCCGTAATAATATAATCTTCGATAAGTATGTTTCCCAATGACGCAACGGAGAGAAGAAAATCCATGAACGCTCACATATGACCCTGTTTTTTCCTTAGAAAAACTAATCAAAAAGTAGGGGAGAATTGTTAGATTTCGAAACGAAGAAGAGGAAATTGAGTTCGGTAGGAAATTTTGAAACGCGTTATGTAATTTCGACAAAGCCACGTTTCATTAAAAAAGTCAAGTATTTGATGCTTTGTCATCGAATGTCACCTCCGTAATAATATAGTCTTCGGAAAGAGTGTTTCACAATGACGCAACGGAGAGAGGAAAATCCATAAACGCTCACTTATGACATTGATTTTTCTCAAAAAACTAATCAAAAAGTGAGAGAATTGTTAGATTTCGAAACGAAGAAGAGGAGATGGAGTTCGGTGGGAAATTTAGAAACGCGTTATGTAATTCCGACGATGCCACGTTTCGTAAGAAAAGTCAAGTATTCGATGCTTTGTCATTGAATTTCACCCAGTAATAATATAATCTTCGGAAAGTGTGTTTCACAATGACGAAACGGAGAGAGGAAAATCCATAAACGCTCACTTATGACATTATTTTATCCTCAAAAGAACTAATCAAAAAATGGAAGAGAATTGTTAGATTTCGAAACGAAGAAGAGATGAAGTTCGGTAGAAAATATAGAAACGCGTTATGTAATTCCGACGATGCCACGTTTCGTAAAAAAACTCAAGGCTTCGATGCTTTGTCATTGAATGTCACCCCCGTAATAATATAATCTTCGATAAGTATGTTTCCCAATGACGCAACGGAGAGAAGAAAATCCATGAACGCTCACATATGACCTTGTTTTTTCCTTAGAAAAACTAATCAAAAAGTGGAAGAGAATTGTTAGATTTCGAAACGAAGAAGAAGAGATGGAGTTCGGTAGAAAATATAGGAACGCGTTATGTAATTCCGACCATGCCACGTTTCGTAAAAAAAGTCAAGGCTTCGATGCTTTGTCATTGAATTTCACCCCAGTAATAATATAATCTTCGGAAAGTGTGTTTCACAATGACGCGACGGAGAGAGGAAAATCCATAAACGCTCACTTATGACATTGTTTTATCCTCAAAAGAACTAATCAAAAAGTGGAAGAGAATTGTTAGATTTCGAAACGAAGAAGAGATGAAGTTCGGTAGAAAATATAGTAAAAAAAATGATGTCTGGTGGAAAGAAACGAAAAGTAGATACAGAGGGTCGCCAGTATCAAGAAAAATGGACTGAAGAATTCTTTTTTATCTTGCACAATGGTAAGCCTATTTGTTTGCTTTGTAATGAATCTATTTCAGTAATGAAAGAATTCAATATAAAGAGGCATTACTCAACTAAGCATGCTACACAGCACTCACTGACAGAACAATTAAGAACAGACAAAATCCAGAAGCTTAGAGCAAATATTGAAAAACAGCAACAAATGTTTCATAAACAAAGAACACAACTTGATAATGTTGTGAAAGCTAGTTTTATAGTTAGCTCAAAATTGGCAAAGGCATTAAAACCATTTGCCGAAGGAGAATTTATCAAGGAGTGTATGTTAGAAGTTTGCGGTGTTTTGTGTCCTGAAAAGAAAAATGAATTTGAAAAAATTAGTTTGTTAAGACGAACTGTTGTTCGACGTATAGAAATGATGGCTAATGATATAAAAACAACATTGACTCACCGTATGGCTGGTTTTGAATCATTTTCCATAGCATTAGCCGAGAGCACCGATTTGTCTGACACAGCTCAACTGGCTATATTTATTCGAGGTATTGATAAGGAGTTCACTGTTACTGAGGAATTGCTAGCTTTACAGCCGCTAAAAGCAACCACTACAGAAGAGGATATTTTTAATGAAGTTCAAAAGGTATTAACAAGTTTTGGCCCGCCATGGTCAAAATTAATTGGAGTATGTACTGATGGTGCACCTTCTATGGTCGGCTTACGAAAAGGTTTCTTCGGAATTTCGAATGAAAAAACAACAGAATTAAATGTGCAAATAGATGATTTGATAGTCCTTCATTGCATTATCCACCATGTGGTAGTAAAAACCATCAATTTTATTCGATCCCGAGGGCTTAACCATCGTCAGTTCAAGACGTTTTTGGATGAAATATCAGCTGAATATAACGACGTAACATATTATTGTGAAGTCAGATAGATGAGCAAAGGAAAAATGTTGAAACGGTTTTACGAGCTTAGAAATGAGATAGTAGACTTTATGAAAATAAAAGATAAGCCACTATCTGAATTAAGTGACCCAAAATGAATATGTGATTTAGCATTTCTGGTCGATCTTACAGGCTATTTGAATGATTTAAATTTGAAACTTCAAAAACAAGGACAGTTAGTAAATGATTTGTACAGCCATTTGAAAGCGTTTCAGATCAAACTACGCTTGTGGGAGTCACAGATGCAGTCTGGTAACAGTTACCATTTCAACACGCTCTCTGCGTATGAAAATATTGCTTATGCTCAATATGCTGAAGAACTCAAGTTAGTGTCAGAACAATTTTCGAACAGATTTAGCGACTTCAAAAACATGGAAGAATGTTTCAATTTATTTGCTACTCCTATAAAATGTAATGTACAAAATGCTCCAATACACTTACAAATGGAGTTAATCGAGATTCAAGAAAACTCACTCCTAAAATCCAAATTTGAAGACGTAGAGTTGTGCGATTTTTATTAATTAACTAAAAAGACATAAATAAAATAATAATTAAAAAAAAAACAAACAACCCGCCTGCATGGATAACTACAATTAAAAATCAACTGGAAAGACTGAAACAAGATGAAAATTCAATGATAAGGTATTTTAAAAAAATAATGATTAGGAACTTAAAACCAGAAACATAAATTGAAACAGTACCAAACCAATGTAGCTGCATATTGTACACTTAGAAATATCAACACGGTAGTTTTTTCACTTTTTTGCAACATTATAAACAGAATTGCAGTCGGAGGCATGAAATTGAATGCATTGTTAAATTATTATCTCTTTGTGCATGTCTGCAGGCCATTATATTTAAATATACCTATGTTTATCAAATATAGAAATAAAAGTAGGTAGTGTGTGGGTATCCCTTATTATTTTCTTTTATTTATTTAGTGTGTATTAAATATTCATGTAGTATGTATAAATTTTTAGATATTTGAAAAGGAGCCATAAAAGTGTTTTAATAGAACGTGATGATATTGTAAGGTGGAGACGACAATACTTAACATCTATCAAACGTTACAGGTCAGAAGGTAGACCAATTTATTATTTAGATGAAACCTGGCTAAATGAAGGTCACACAAAAGCAAAAGTTTGGATAGATACAAATATCAAAAATAAAACCCAAGCTATTAACGAAGGATTATCTACAGGTCTTAAAAGCCCATCAGGAAAAGGTAAACGTCTCATAATTCTTCATGCTGGATGTGAACAAGGATTTGTTAATGACGCATTACTCGTTTTCGAAAGTAAAAAAACTGGAGATTATCATGAGGATTAGAATGGAAATATCTGCAAAGTTGCTAGTAGTTTAAACATTGAAGAAATCTACCTTTGTTTCATCATTGGGCTGCGAATTTAAACGTTTTAATAACTTGATCATTCAAATCCACATCATGTAACTCGCATTTTTTATACCCCCGGAAACTTCTTCCACTTATTTTCTACTTCGCCATCACTATTGTTACGCTATGTTATTATCAATCTCTCATAACTATTTAACAGGTTATCACATTTATTATTTATAAATAAAAACATAACCTTTTGACTTTTCACTTATTTCAGTTCCATGATTGTCACCTGGGCCAATGAAAAGCCGTTTTGAAGTTAATATTCAGATTTTGAACACGACAATATCAGAACAGACTCTTAATCAGGGCTGTTCACTAAATCTAGTAACTTTTATGGTGTGATTCAGGTTTTTCAAATTACTCCTCCTAGTTTAAAAACAAGGTATAGTTAATTCTAGAATACTAGGTAAGTATCTACCTAATTTCGAGAGGTGCCAATTACTATGAAGGCAGAGTGACGACGAATGTAAACGTAGTGCCAACGATTATGAAATCTAGACATTTCTTTTTATTACTTGAATTTTCAATACATAATAGATATAGAGATATATATGATATTGTCAACATAAAATCTGAACTGTGGGATATCTAACCCATTAACTTCTTATTCACATATAAGCAATTTATAATATAGCTACGGAATAATGAAATTAGACAGGAACAATAGTGCCAACGACTATCGTCTTTACCCTGTTGTTAGACGTGGATCATTTGAACGATTTATCCTTGTATGCGTAGCTTATTTATGTGTCACAGCAATAGATATGAAACGTAAAACGAGGTGACACGCTCAATGTCATAACCTCACTTTTAACGACATTTTTATTGGGAAGACAATAGGGTCAGGTTGTTACGTGAGAAATGATATATACGGTTGGTTTTTATTTCATTTTTTACCAATGGGTTTAGTTCACACATCAGTGAACATATATGTATTACTTTTCGATAAAATGTTTAAATTATAGTCGAGTGACGCTAGCAGATATTTAATTATTATTTCAATTATTTTATTGATTGGGTTAAAATTTGAGTGTGAGTTTAAAAATTTGAATAAAAAAGATAATGGGAGTTTTTTTTTTTAATTTCTATATTTACTTATTACTCTGGGCATTTTGCAGGAGAAAGTAGCTTCTATGAAACGCATTGTTAATAAACGCTTTAAATTTAAAGAATTATTTATCCATACACAGAGATACAGAACATGGTCAAAAAATGGGATTCAGATGGAAAAAACTAGAAATAACAAGAAAGTTTTTATAGAGAAGTACATCAAGCAAAATCAATTGAATATTTAAGATAATACCAGAGTTACCAGACGTCCCGCCTTAGGGGGGACAGTCCCGCTTTTTGTTGATCGGTCCCGCATTTTATTAATTAATTCAAAGTCCCGCTTTTACACGTACTCAGATAAAGTTTTTTTGTTTAGCATTATTGGTAACGCTTTTTAGTATTCCGGGCTTTTTTTAAGCATCGTAGGTTAAACGAATGATCGTTGTTTGTTCGGATCGAATACTTTCTTCGCCTTTCAGTCTGACAAGACGTCTGGTTGTGTTTTATCTCTTTTTATTCCACCTTAATAAAAAGAGATAAAAGGCAATAGCTGATTAATCGGGTTAATCGGCTGGGCTGGCTCTCTGTTTCCGTCGTAAAAGCCCAAGATTATTTATTTTATTATACATTATCAGATAGTCTGAGTTTATTTTGGCGTCCAGCTATATAAATAATAATAAAATGGCCACATAATCGGATTCTTCCGTTTCCTCTGACGAAATAGATTGGTTAGAGAAAAATTATGGAGTTTATGAAGATATAGTGGATTGTTTAAGTTAAACTTCAGATGAAAAGCCGCCATCACCCGTGCTGTGTGTGGACACGGAAAATGACAATAATAATCACATTGCTGAGAATTAATTGGTAAGGTTCTAATTATTTTAAACGTAACTAAATTTTCAACTGCAAATAATGTAATAACTAATAAGGCTTCTATCCTGTCTATCTTGTAGCAGTCTACGAATTCTACGATAAAATTATTGTGCTTTATATCATATGGTATTTTTTTAGACAAATGAAGCAGAATCCCCTCCAAAAATGAACGCTTTGCTGAAGATGAAAATAGTTTCTACTCGTCCCCATCAGAAAAATCTAAGGATATTTCTTACGGCATAGTAACAAATTTAGAGAAACAATTGCAGGCGTAACTGCCTATTGTGCTGATAATGCGTTAGTAAATTTTGGCAAAAACCAAAGTGTTTTTATAGAAATTAAGAAATTGAACGACAGCATTAATACCCATTAGTTGTGTATGCCATATAGTCCACAATTCTGGTAAAAACGGCCAGAAAGCCTTAAGGTATGCTACCATTCGTTAATTTATATTAAATTTTGAATTTTTTTAAGTTTAAAGAAAATCTAAAGTCTAATTAAAATTCATTTTAGATACAATATTGAACTGATTGTGATTAAATGCTACAATGAATTTTCAAGCAGCACGAAAAAAACTGAGTGAAGCGAATTGTTAAAACTGTGCCAACCAGATGGCAGAAAGCAGCAGAAAGGCTTTTAAAGATGTTTCAACCAGAAAAATCTTGATTTTTTCAATGGAGTCCCTACCAGCCATTTTATAAAATTTTTTTTCAAGATGAATTTGCCGAGGCATATTTGGGTAAACAATGCTACTTTAATTAACATAAAAAACCATTGCATTTTAGGATTCTTAGTAAATGTTGGTTCCACATTGCAAACCACCATTCAAAAATTACAATCAGATAAAGCTTTAATACTAGAACTTCATGAAACAATGATCTTTTTACGAAGAAGTCTACAAACTAAACTCTATCAAGAATTTTATGGAGCCATGGAGCATATAATGCTAAAATCTGAGAATAGAGATAAAGAGTTCAAGAGACAGGCAAATGCTTTCTTGGAAAGGACAATATCTTACTTGGAAAAATGGTAATATTTACATTTGTGGTGCATTGGTGCATATGTACCATAAGTATGTATATTACCTATCTACTACTATGACGTTTTGTTTTCTTAATTTTAGGTACCAATACAACAATAATAGATTTGAAAATCTATTTTGCATGATTTTAAAGAAATCACAAATCTTGTTTGTAGAAAAATTTATTAAAATATCTTCAGATTTTAAAATAGATGAAGACATGCTCTTTGAAGAGTTTATGAGACTGAAATATTTTATTGAAAATAATTTAAATGAAGAGGAAGTCAAAGATGGATGGCATTTTTTAAAAACAATTTCCCGGCAAAAATTTTTGAAAAAATTCCACATTCAAATGCGTTTCCTGAAAGAATTTTTAGTCTAATAGATGCCGCTTGGAGAAAGGAAAGAAATAAATTAGAAAGATATTAAGACTATTAAGTCTCTTTAGTATCTTAAGTCTCCAATAATACAGCCATGTAATTCATTGAATTACTCATAATTGAGTATAAATTTTAACCAAATTTCGATGGTAGTAGTAGTACTTAGATATTACTCGATAAATATTAAGTAAGTATTAATTATTAACCCATTAGCGCCTAGCGGCACCATACGGTCCAAGCAACCACTTAGCTTTTCATCACCCTTATATCGCCTTGAGAACAATTTTTTGGAGAGGGGATTGTGAGTTATTCATAGCTGGCACTCGTATCCCTTCGTATACCTGAATGCATTTTACTTGGAATTAGTGGTAGTTCTGTAAGGTTGTGTTAAACTCGAGTGATTTTCTGTTTATTGTGAAAAATGGACATCCGATTAGTGTAAGTATTATTTCAGTCATATTTTTCAAGTGATAAAGTTACTGAGATATATGTGGTAGGTAAAAGTGTGACTCTATGTATCTGATATCGTTATTTAGTAAATTTATTTTCCAATTTTTCTTAAATTAGTTGTGGGACCACTCATAATTACTTAATAATCATATTAATCATAATTAAGCACATGGCTTAATATTACGTCATTATTTTAGGTTCAAGTAATACATCAGTATGTAGAGTCCTTAAAGAACACAAGGAAAACATTCTGACGGAACCTAAAGAATATTCTAGACCCAAGCCCATATTGGATAATATAAATGACGAACAGAAGGCGGCGATTAGAAGAATCGTACATTCCTTTTTCTTAATGAACGAATTGCCAACTGTCCAAAAAATAATGATGGCTATTGAACAGCATGAAGATTTGCCGAAATTAAAGAAAACAACCCTGAAAACTTTACTCCACTCGCTTAATTTCTGGTATGTTCAAACTTAAAATTAAACTACCAATTGAATAATGAAATATTTCGTTCGGACATACATCAGTGATTAAGGGAACGAAATATTAATTTTGAAAACAATATGGTGCGGGCAGAACTATTGGCATTGGTTAAAGAGAATCGGCCATTAGTCCAAAGATATGTCGTTGATGAGAATTGTTTTACGATTGCCACCTTACCATTGTGAATTCAACCCAATTGAACTCATATGGGCACAAATCAAGGGTGAGGTAGCAAGGAAAAACACAACATTTAAAATTAGTGATGTCCAAACTTTATTTACTAAAGCTTTAAATAATGTTACCCAAACCAATTGGAGTAAGGCAATCCAACATGTCCGCTTTTTTCGAAATAAAATGTGGTACATTGATAATTTAATGGAAAAACAAGTGGAACCTCTAATAATAAATTTAAGAGCTGATTCGTCCTCGTCGGAATCAGATTCCGATTTAGATTAAAATAAAAATTCATCCGCCCTTATATCCCTCTCAACCACCTTTTTTGAAAACAAAGAATTTATTCAGGAAAGGACCTTGTGTTGTTTATAAGATTATTATTATTGTTATTACTATTATTATTATTATTATTATTATTATTATTTATATCGTTTTGTATGAATTTATAACCTTTGATACGTATTTGAATAAAACATATAGCATGACATTTATTTCTTAGATATTACTTTACAGTATTAGTTACCCTTACATTTTTATTTAATATACCATAAATTTGAAAAACCGTCTAGCTATTGAAGATTAGGGAAAACAAAATTACAATTAAAATAATAATTATATATATTTATAGATACTTTTAAAAAAATCAAGGCAACGTGTGAAATATGTAGGTATAACATTTAGTAGTTAACTGAGTGAACGAAGATTTTAATGAATGAATGCTATGCAATTGATAACTAAAAGTATTATTTATACGATATGATATTAAAATAAAGTATTTAAAGTTCAAATAAAAATGTTAGTTTGAAAAAAGCATTTAAAATTCAATTCAAATTTGCCACTAATTACATTTGTTGTGTTGTGTATGGTGTGATTCAGGATTACAATTTCTCTCACGCACTATGCACGTGATTACTCTCTGTAATGAGCGGCCATACTAAAGGCGTTTCGCAAGACAAAACGATTCAAAACATATTTTCTCTTTTTATGGTGGAATTTCATTGAAACAGGCATTAGACATTGCTTATGATGAGTCTGTTAGCTTAGTAGTTTCGGCAGTTTACATAGAACCTCCCAATCCAATGTATTATCTGACGAAGATTCGGGAGATGAAGATTAAGTTGTTCTTTTTGACAATTTGATTTTCACATACATATCTTACAAAATATAAGAAACTCAAGAGTTGGTAGCGACGTGAGATTTGATGGCTTACACAATTATATCCAACATGTTCCTGGAGGCAAAAGAAGAATATGTGCCAGTACTAGTTGTTCGAGCTAAGGAAGAACAATGTGCAGTAAATGTAATGTGGGGCTATGTTAGAGTGTTTTAGAAATTTTCATGTAAAATAAATAAATAAATAACGAGTTGAACTTTTTTTAAAGAATTTTGAATTTAACATAAAAATTCACGGAAAGCGCCTAGCGGTCCCAAATGGGTACGGTCTTTTGTACAATTACTTCTAGAGAGACAATATTCATGTTGATATTTTTTAGTCCCAAAATTATGAATCCTAATATTTTTTGGAAAAAAAAGAAAAACAAAAATTTTTTATTCTCGGTTTTAATGGGTTAACTTACCTATCACATAATCATAGTTTATATTGTATTAATTTATTTATTACATAGAAAGTTACATTTTGAAACAGATTTTTGGTTCAAATTTGAAAAAATCAAAGCGACAGATCCAAAATGACGGACTATAATGATACCGTTTGTTTTAAAAGTTTATTGTTATTGTCACCTAAGAGATGCTTATTGACATAAATATATCATTTTTTAGAGTTTGTATAAATCCTCCAGTATGGATATCAGGAAATACAAAAAGGCCTCGCAATAGCCGTAGTCCTAGTACGCGTTTATCAATGTCTAGCCAGCAGTGTCCACAAGCGAAGTGAACATAGGAAAAATACCAAAAATAATGAGTCGGAACTTAATGTGTGTAAATCGATGTTATTTCTAAGCCCAAAACCAAGTCGCGGCGTGCAATGCGCATTTATAACCGCTCTTTTTGAAAAATAGAAAAACCTCTATGAAAACGCAATGAAAAAACATTTACCATTTAGTTGGCGTAAAGAGAAACAACGACAGGATATTGAGAAGAATCGTAAAATTCTGAGGTCGATTGTGTTGTGTGGTATTTGTAACATACCTTTAAGAGGAAAAAGTGTTGAGTTACGCTAAAAACTGACTCAATATATGACGGATGACGTGACTTGTCACAGACAGTGAGAGGATAACGTGGCCGAGTTGTTAATTGATTTGATGTTGTTTTAGAATTTTGATTTTATGTTATGTACCGGAAATAAATACTAAGTATAAATATTACTGCTATTGTATACATGAATACCTTGTCCACCTCAATCAACAGGTTATGGGCCCAGAATTAAAGGATTAATGAGATAAATAAAGAAATAGAAAATATCAAAATAAAAAGAAAGCAACATGGCTGGACAAGGTATAAGAGGCTATAATATAGAAGCACTAAATGGAGAAAACTATTATAACTGGAAATTTAGAATAGAAGCAATATTGGCAGAAAATGGGATAATAGAAATGGTAAAAAATGAAATAGACATAGAAAACATAACGGATGAAGATAGGAGAAGATAAATGATTAAAGATGATAATAAAGCAAAGTCGTTGATAATTCAATGTGTGGCAGACTCGCAGTTAGAAATCTTACGAGAAAAAAGGTATACTTTTGATATGTGGAGAACATTAGAAACAAAATATGAGAGGAAAGGGTTGCCAGGGCAATTATTTTTAAAAAAGAAGCTATTATCGTTGAAGCTTGAGGAAGGAGATTCATTAGAAAAATTCATTATGGAATTTGAAGAGACATTAAGGCACTTAAAAGCCACTGGGGTTAAAACTGATGAACAAGACATTGTGTGTAATTTACTAATGGCACTTCCAAAATCATATGAAACTGTGGTAACAATCATTGAAAACATGCCAAAAGAACTTCTGACTTATGAGAATGTTAAAAAGAAATTATTGGCCGAATATGAGAAAAGGAAAATAGCTAGAAACTATGATGTCAGTAGCCCAGCAGCAGTTTTTTTAAGTGATAGAGTTTGTTATGGATGTGGAAAACGAGGGCATATACGAAGTGAGTGCTGGAGTCAAAAGCGAGGTACAGTATCAAGAGGAAACAGAAGTAGCTATAGAGGTTCAAATGAAGGAAGAGGCAACATGAATTCAAGAGGAAGGTTTCAATTAGGTAGAGGCAATGTCAGAAATAGTCAACATCAAGACCATATTCAAGAGCTTAAGGCAAATAGGTACAGTAAACATGCTAATGTGCAAAATGAAAATCAAGATATGTACGAAAGTGTAGAAAATGATAGTGTATGTTTCATGACAGGGCCAGGTAAATTAGAATGTGTAAATAAGAATCAGTTAACCTTTTTTGTTGATTCTGGATGCACAGATCATCTTGTCAATGATAAAACTGTTTTTTCAGAATTTATTATGTTAGATAAGCCAATTATAATATCTGTTGCTAAAAACAATAGTCATTTACAAGCCATTGCAGTTGGAAACATTAATGCTCGAAGTGTAGTAAATAATTTAAACATTAATTGTACAATCAAAAATGCATTTTACGTACCCAACTTACGTAAGAATTTACTCTCAGTAAAAAGGTTAGAGGATTGCGGAAATAAAGTAATTTTTGAAAAAGGAGAAGTATATGTCTTTAATGATAAACAAGGACTAGTAGCAAATGGAAAACGAGAAAATTTGTATGAAATCAAATTTGAAATATTAAAGTCAGAATGTTTAAATACGGCAACGAATACAGATTTTATCATGTGGCACAAGAGGTTTGGGCATATTAATTTTAATAGTCTTGAAAAACTTGTTAAAGGAAATTTTGTTAAAGGTATTGACAATAGAATTCCAATTGTTAGAGTAGATTTCTGTGAACCATGTACTTTAGGAAAAATGTCTGTTACCCTTTGGTTCTCGAACAAAAAGTAATAGAATGTTTGAAATAATTCATACTGATTTATGTGGACCGATTACCCCATCATCACATGATGGACACAGGTATTTTGTTACATTTATTGAAGATTTTTCAAATTTCACAATGACTTATTTGATAAGAGAAAAGGCTGAGGTTTTTGAAAAATTTCAGGAATATTATTTTATGATTAAATCAGAATCTAACACTCAAATATCCAAATTGAGATGCGACAATAGGGGCGAGTATATCTCTTACAATTTCAAGCAATTTTGTAAAAATAATGGTATCAGATTAGATTATACAATTCCTTACACTCCACAACAGAATGGTAAGGCTGAAAGGATGAACAGATCACTGGTAGAACGAGCTAGAGCAATGATCAATGATTCAGGTGTGCATAAGGAGTTATGGGGAGAAGCCATTTTAACAGCAACCTACATATTGAACAGAAGCCCAACACAAAATTGCTTCCCATTCAAAAAGGATGTATCTGAAATTAAGGTAGTTACTGATGGAGGAAAAGAAATGGAGGTAAGCGATGGAATTGAAAATACCATGAAGAAAAATCAATATGGAAGTGTAACAATCAATGAAAATGGAAGAACAACCAATGAAAACGGAAGAGGCAATGATAGTAATAATAAAAGAGAGACAAAGTTGCCAGAGAAATTTAAGGATTTTGAATTATATATGGCACTAAACGCGTACAACTATGTTGAAGATATACCTATGAGTTATGAAGAAGTCAAAAATCATAAAGATAAAGATAACTGGTTATTAGCTATAGACAGGGAACTTGAATCTATTAAGAAGAATAAAACGTGGGAAATTACAGAGAACAAAGAAATTACTAACATTTTAGATACAAGGTGGGTATTTAGTAAAAAACCTTTAGAAACAAATGAAAATCAATTCAAAGCTAGACTAGTGGTACGGGGATTTGCTCAAAAGGGAATTGAATGTGAAAATTTTTATTCACCTGTAGCCAAAATAACTACTATAAGAACTCTTTTAACTATAGGAAACCAATTAGCTTATCACCTTTTACAGTTGGATGTGAGAAGCGCATTTTTACAGGGTACTTTGAAGTCACCGGTATACATTAATTTCCCAAAAGGTATGAAACATGACCCAGGTAAAATATTAAAATTAAATAAAGCACTTTACGGTTTAAAAGAATCATCTAGATGTTGGAATACGGAAATCAACTGTTTTTTGCTGGAAACGGGATTCATTAGGTCTGAAAATGATTGTTGCTTGTATTATTTGAAATCGAATAATGAATGTATCTATTTATTATTATATGTTGATGATATTATATTAGCCGGTCCAGACTTAAAAGCACTAAATAATATTATTTATAAGATGATGCTAAAATTCGATATGAAAAAACTAAACTTAAACTAAATGTACCACTTGAAGTAGAAAACTTCACAGATAAACCAATTCGTCAACTTATAGGATGCTTAATGTATCTAATGTTGGGTTCACGTCCAGATATATGCTTTGCTCTTAATTATTTCAGTAGTTTCCAAGACAAAGCTACAGAGGAAATTTGGAAACATCTACTCAGAATTTTAAGATATCTAAAAGCTACACTATATGAAGGGTATAAAAGACAAAATGAGCAAAACGAGTTTAAATTAATTTGTTATGTGGACGCCGATTGGGCAAATGATTTAAGTGACAGAAGTTCAGTTTCTGGTTTCATTTTCAAATTATTTGATAATACTATTAGTTGGGTAACGAGAAAAGCAGAAATGCGTCACACTTTCCACAACAGAAGCTGAGTTAGTAGCATTATGCACTTCTGTTTCTGAAGGTCTGTGGTTAAGAAAGCTTCTGTTTGATTTTAATATAGACTTAGAGAAAATAATATTTTTTGAAGATAATCAGGGTTGTATATCCATCATCAAAAATCCAGGAAATAACAGAAGGGTAAAGCATATTGATCTTAAATACCACTTCATTTGTGAAAATTTAGAGGAAGGCAAAATAGATATTAAATACATAGATTCTAAACGCCAACAAGCAGATATCCTAACTAAGGGTCTTAATTCTGATATTTTCAGTAAGTTTAAATCACTTTTAGGTGTTAAAGTTTTTAGCGAAGGGGGGTGTTGAGTTACGCTAAAAACTGACTCAATACATGACGGATGACGTGACTTGTCACAGACAGTGAGAGGATAACGTGGCCGAGTTGTTAATTGATTTGATGTTGTTTTAGAATTTTGATTTTATGTTATGTACCGGAAATAAATACTAAGTATAAATATTACTGCTATTGTATACATGAATACCTTGTCCACCTCAATCAACAAAAAGTACACGAAAAGTACTGGTTTTAGATTAGAAAATATTAAAACAAAAAGGTAATAAAATAAAAATGTTAAAATTAGAACTGGTAATCCTGATAATTCTATGTGATTCAGGGCATGAGCAGGACCGCCACGACGTCATACAAGCCAGTGGTGGACTGATGTACTAACTACTACCTACCTTATTATTATCATGGCGGCAAAGCGACGGAAGTGCGTATTTAATGATGATTCAAAATTAAAATATACATTTATTAAAGAAAGTGATAATTAATGACCGACCGAAAGTTCGGTTTCGTCAAAGAAATCTAGTTTCGTCCTTAGTTTCGATTTCGGTCACAAATTGGCTGAAACTTTCGGCTGCACAGAAACTCACTGTTCGTGAATTGTCGTGCTCCGTGTGTTTTACAAATAAATTATTAAGTATTTATTTTGTTTTACTTGTACTTCTGATATCTTATTTCAATGACAATTATTAGGTGATGAACTTCTTTCTGTTTTAATTTTTAAACGACACATAAAAGAGGTTATTTTTCGATTCAGATATTACTTGGATTTGCGAGTTAATAGGTTATTGTTGTTGGATTATATTCTGTAGCTTTATTTTACCACCCAACCAGCTAAGTTTTTACTGTGTGTGACCTTTACTTGCTTAATTTCAACCAAGTACTTGTATTTTTTTCTATTTAAAATTCAGTTCATATTCATTTACTCAACTAAATAAATTTTCTCTTATTTAGATTGAAAGCAGTTTGCATAGGGGAGGCCGAGTAGCATATTCGTATCGTACGTAACTTACTGCACATCGAATTCAACCGAATCAAACCGAAGCTACTTACATTATCGAACGAGCGTTATTGCACAGAAGTGTGCAATATCAGTCGTCCGTTAAGACAAGCATGATCCTCGCCTCTAGTTTAATTTTTGTGTTTTTCTTGGTGTTGTGTCTTTGTATTTTACGAAATATGAGTAATATTTATCCAGATAATTATGATTATTATCCATCAAATGACGATAATCATATTATAAGAACAGAATTTAAGCCTGAGGAGGAATTAAATTTAAGCAATCTATCACAAATAAAATCCATAATCCTAGTTTACACGCCCTTTTAAAAAATTCATCTAAAAGAAATAATTGGATTAAAATTGATTCATTCTTTATCTTGATACTTAAAACTTTAATAAAATTACTAATTTCTGTTAATTTTGATACAAAATAATACATTTAAGCAAAACCATATTCATGGACATTTTTTTTAAATGGAATGAAGGTTGCTCACCAGAATATTATTATTCAGAGAATATCTACGTTGTGGATATATCAGCAAAAAGGTTTCTGTAGAACAGTAAATTAATTATTTTTATTTATATTGAAATTTAAAAAGTGAAATACTTTTGATGTACCTATTTAGGAGGTCTATAAACCTAGCAGTCCTATAGTAAAAAAAACCAATCGAGACTTAAAATTAGGTGCTTTTTAGTGGGTAAGTAGCGCCTCTAATTAAAAGTTAGATGCTCCTCTCGTTCTTGAGATTATCAAGAAAAACAAAGGAGCTGCAAAGTTTATGAAATTGTATATTATTTTTATAATTCTTACAGCTTTATATTATTAAACACTATTTTAATGATTTTTCAATTTCAACATTAAAATGGAAGTATAAAATATTATATAAAATATTATTTTATATAAAATATAAAAGTATGACAGTTTGTCAACGGATCGTTATTACTGTCCCAAAAAAATCCGATTTCGATAATTTTTGGAGGCGACATTCTAAAACTACCTACGGAGAGAGAGCAGGAGAAAATATGTTGGAGAAATTGGAGGAAAATCTCAGTAAAAAGACAGGGGTTTCTTTCAAGATTAGCCAAATCGTAGATCAGCGAGAAAATTTAGGAATGGTCAGAAATTTTATTTTAGGTATACCATTGGGAAGCCTTATTGCTACTAGTCTAAGAGCCAGTGAAAAGCTACCTGTATGTATTTGACCAGACCTGGGCTTTTGTACATTGAGACCCCTATACCTACCATACATGAGATGGGGACTCACTAAGCCCAGAGTGGTGGACGCGGCGGGCGCTCAGGTAAGACAGGTAGTGATTTTTAGCAAATTTTAAATTCATTTGACCACGTCTGCCGTTTAGAAATTTAAAAATATATTATTATTATTATCGAAAAATAACAATGGCAGATCATTATCACGCGTTAAACATTATGGCAGACAGGTATGAAAGTACTAAAAAAAATAAAATTTTCAAAGTAGTTGACCAGATCTGCCATTGATATATTTTGTTTAATAGGGTCTTAAAAACCTATATTCGCCACAGCAGACGTTTTCATTGAGTTCACACTCCAGCAGATAACAAAACTTAGTCACTACACGGTCAGAGATGTATGCATAGACTGTCTATGTTTTACATCAATGATCAACTTTATCAATGTTTTTATAGTAATTAATATTGAATTTTGTTAATTGTGGAATAAAATTTATAAGTTTAATAATTAAAAAGTAAACCCATTTTGAATGAATCTCATACATTGAGGTTGATTACAGATAACAAATAATTATTTTAACATTTATATTGTTTTTTTTTATTCATTTAAAACAATAAAAATAGATTAAAAAAAGAAATCATGCATCACAAAATATATATATATATATATATATATATATATATATATATATATATATATATATATATATATATATATATTTTATATATGGACACCAGCAGCAACTGTGATGTTTAAAATCATAAGATTGACTTTTTTGCGACATATTCCGTTGCTAGAGGTATACCATTGGGAAGCCTTATTGCTACGAGTCAAAAAGAAGAAGTGAGTGACTTGGCTGTTCAAAATATAATTGTAATTAGTCCTGTCAAATTAAATCCCAGACTTATAATAACCCATGATAAAATGATGAGAGAAAAGTTCTTCAGAAGTACTGGCCCTGTTCAACTATGCTTCTTTGTATATTTCATGTATTAAATGCTGTTTGGGAGTGGTTAAACAATGCAAAAAAATTGTATTCCAAAGTAATCACGCCAAGAGTATTACCAGCTATATAGAAACATTCTCTATTCAAAAACTTCAGCAAACTTTATTGAGGTAATGTTTAGATTATTTAAAGACATTCCTCTTGAGCGTATTAAAGCTTACAATCTACCACCACTTACTGATTTTGTGATAAGTAACTTTGAAAGTTATTACAAGCAAAAAATATTGGACTTAATTTTCAATAGGATAAACAGTGCCAGTATTAAAAGGTTTTACCTTTCACACACCGATGTAAATCTAAAACAAGTACAGCAATGTAACACGCAGAAACAGTTAAGAAAAACCGAAAGAAAAGGCAAAAAGATAAGAGTGCAAGCAACGTCTATCGCAAGAAGGAAAACTTTAGCGAGTGAAAAAAGACGCTGCCAAGCCGGAAGAAAAGTTCAAAGCCTTGCAAAAAAAGAAGCAAAGCCTCGCATTCACTAAATGCATGCGTAAATTTAAAGATTAATTTAGGCGACAATAAATTTTCCAAGTAGTTTTTTTCTTAACTATGTTAAAGCTGATATATTCTACTACGTAATATATGTTTTTGATATTATTCAAGTTCAGTGTTACATTTTATTATCTTACGATAATCTTTTCAAAGACCTAAATTCTGTGTCTCTAATTTCATTGAACATTAAAAAGTATTCAAAATATTACCATAATATGTTATACCTTTATCTGTTTATAGGCATTTGTTTAATCATTTGAATTTCAACAGCGCATTAGACCGTATCGAACAACTGATGTTGCACAGTATTGTGCAATAACGCGCGTTCGATATAAACAGTTTGAGCATTTCCACTGTGTAATAAGCTACGTCCGATACTAATATGCGACCGGGTATGGTTGTCTCACGGGTTGGTTGTCTCAGCGGCCATAATAGAAACGAACAAGTAAATGAGTACATTGAATTGCGTCATAGGAGCGAAATACCAACACTTCCCTCCCTACCTCTCGTCAGTGCGCACCGATATGCTGAGACGGAGACATACAAGTTTATTTTTTTCGCACATCAAAAGTAAATTTTTGTCCTTCCATATCGAGTCTCGTAACTATACTTAAACTTTCTATAATGACTGACCGATTCAAAATAAAAACATTTCGATACTTTTTCTGGCATAGAAAATTGTGCTATTACCCAAAAAGACTACCATTTTGTTGAAACCTTCGTTTGAAAGAATAAGATATTCGTTTCCTGGCCAAATGTGAGAAAAAGACCACGCAAGTAGTTTTATTTCAAAAGTCATCTGCATTCGAATATAAAAAAAGTCCCAGATTATACTTAACTTGTGATTTTTAAGAACTTGAAATTATCATAAGGATTTGTTATAAGAGGCAAGATGCTTTAACTGCATGTTTTATTGAAGTTACGGAAAATCATCTATTAATTTTTAAATTCCAAGTTAATGCGTAGAGCAGCGATGATTTTCCCATGGTAGATCACGTTAAAATTTAATCAGAAAAATGGATATTGTTTAGTAGATTGACAGAGGAATATTTTGATTTCCTTCTACTGACTTTGTTTTGTATTTAGTTACTTTTCTAGTACAATTTCTCACTGATGATGGTGATACTTGAATTCCGTAGACACTTTTATTACTACTTTTTGTAATTTACTGACGAGCTAGAATTGTGAGAAAAATAATAGATGTAATCAAGTGTGGCGAATCATCTATTAACTTTTGAATTTCAAGTTAATGCATAGAGCAACGATAATTCTTCTAAAAGGATTACTTTGAAACTTGATGTATCAAATACTACTGAAAGTTTAAAGAGTTAACAGTTTTCCTGCTTCCTGTTTCCGTACTATATTGAATCCTTATATACCCAATACAAAAATTATCGCATCGCTGGTATTTTGGGATATTTTTAATACTTAATGTTAGTTTGACAGATGGGACAATCTGTATATGTATCAACTTAATAGATATTTCTGGTTTCCTAACATGGGCAAAAATATCACAATTTCTTACAAATTTTTTTGGAAGCTAAAATGAGATCCAGAACTTTCTTAGCAAATTGCTTTATTGTATAGTGAAAATTTACATTTATTTTGTTAATAATGGATGTGCCTCAACTTTAGACTTTTTTAGAAATGTTTTTTCTTTTTCAATTTCAATCGAAAAAAAACTTTACTTCCGCACCTTTCCGAGTTACATTTTTGATTTCATTATATAGTATAAAGTCTTATAAAGAAAACTGCTTTAAATCAGCTGTTAGTTTTTGCTAGTTTTAAAAATAAACGAGTTTGAAATTTTTTTGGCAAAAATAGGAAAAAATCGGATTTTATGTTTTTGTGTTAATATTATTTTTTTATTGTTATAGGTTCACCTGGCTGCTGGGGAGTGAACATGTTGAATTGTAAATATCTCTTCGATAAAATGATCGAGCAACATTCATTATCGATAAATGAAAAAATTAAATATCTAGAAAATTATTTACTCGTGTGTTACGGGGACACAGAAGAACATAAAAATGTGATAAAAAAGAAGTTTTCGTATTTTAAATGTGATTTGATAAAGAGATGGTCTCGGGCGCATAAAATACTTGAAAACTTTTTGGCGGCCAATAATTCTTGGTTGGAGGGAACATTTGAGATCCCCGAAATCTTTTACCGAATCTAGCGAAAGAACAAAGAGAAGAAAAACTGAAGGAGTCCGCGCATCTTTCGATGAAGAAGTAATTGTTCACGCGGCACAAGTAATTTTACAAACAGAAGAAAAAAGAAATGCGTCTACTGTTATAAAAGACATTACAAATTCTTCTACGTCTGCCAGTGATTGTAAAAACAGACATTCAAAGTCTATAGAAATAGAGCCCCTTACTCCTCTGCAAGCACTGACAATGTTTGTTGAAGCCGATTTGACCAGAAAACAGTACGAAATTATTCGAGCAACGAACAAAAGATTCTATCCACATTATGAATTATTATTGAAGCCCAAAGAAGATTGCTACCCACCCAAGGAGTCATTACGAGTGACGTCTACATGCGCAGAAGGAAACCTACAATCTTTGTTGGATCACACTGTAACCAGATTATCCCTCTTCTTAGAAGAAGTCTTACTCACACTTGAGGCCGTTGAAAGAACTCGTTACTGTTAATCTGCAAATGGGGTTGTGACGGCTCTCAACAAGCCCAGTTTAAACAAAGACTCTCAAACGAAGATGAATCTGATGCTAATATTTTTATAATTTTTATATTTTATATAAGCTCATTTGTGCCTCTACGAATTTTTTGTGGTGAGTATAAAAGTAAAATCATGTGGCAAAATCCAACTCCATCTTCACCTAGATATTGTCGTCCAATAAGATTTACGTAAAAGAATCTACGGACATCCCAAAAGTAGAAATAAATTATCTAAAGAATAGTGTAAACTCATTAAACTTGACCTCAATGGAGAGAATTTTTTTTTCAACATAGTTTTAAAATGACTATGGTTGACGGAAAGGTCTGCAATGCAGCTACAGACACCAAATCGACCAGCAGATGTTACATATGTGGAGCTACATCAAAAGATTTTAATGATTTAACCAAAAAAAATGATGTATGCCCTGCAAACTCTTGATTTTGGCCTTTCCGTATTACATGCAAGAATCCGGATATTCGAAAGTGTGCTGCATTTAGCATATAAATTACCCGTGAAAAAATATCGCGAGAGACGAACCGAAGAATAAAAAAATCTAGAAAAGCAGAAGAAACTTGATATTCAGCAAAGATTTAGAGAGGAGACAGGCCTCTTAGTCGATATGCCAAAAAGTAACTTCGGAAACACAAACGATGGAAATACCAGCATAAGATTCTTCGAGAACCCTGAATTGGCTGCAGAAGTCACTGGGATAAGTTATGACTTGATTATTAGATTAAAAGTGATATTAGAAGCCACAACAAGCGGCCATAAGATTGACGTAGCAAAATATGATATATACGCCATGGAAACTGATAAACTATATGTTGAGTTGTATGGCTGGCATCCTACGACTCCAACGATGCATAAGGTCTTAATTCATGGAGCTTCAATAATAGAAAATTCGTTGTTGCCGATAGGGCAACTTTCGGAAGAAGCTACTTAGGCCCGCAATAAACATTTTAGGTCTTATCGCCTAAACTTTGCTCGCAAGTTTTCGAGGGAAGAATGCAACTTAGATATTTATCATAGGTTACTATTAACATCCGACCCATTTATTAGTTCCATGAGAAAGACCAAAAAAACCGCTTCAAAATTAATTTTGCCTGAGGCAATGCAGCTATTAATTCCTGCTGAGCCAAACCGACCAATGGAAATTGATGAAAGCGGCGAAAATTTAAATGTAGATGAATGAGTCTCCAATGTATGATTATTTTTAGTGATTATCTATTTAGCTTATGTAACTTTAATATTGTATAACGAATGTAAAGATCCTTTTAATAATATAATATATTTACTTACTTATTAGAACAAAATAAACTTTGTTTTATTTAATAATACATACCTGAAAGTATTATTAAAACGTAGACAGCTGTCCCTCCTTGGGGAAAGCCGTGAGTATGTCATATGTATTTTCAATATAATATTAAAAAACACTTTGAAATCAACTCTCGAATAAAATATTTTTTGATAAAAAATCACAAGTAACCTAAGCCTAACCACCGTGCACCAAAAATAATTTCGATAAGTTATTCCAAACACAGAATTCTTTAATGTAATTATTTTGTAAAATAAATATCACATAAAATAATTTTTGCCGCCTAAGTCCTGAAAAATGATCTATGTGCAGCGTCCATCTCCAGAAGGACACCAGGTGTAAGTAGAGGCAGTAAGCTTCGACCTGCAGGTCGACCAGCAACTGGTGAAAAAACACACTCCGTGTGTCTAACTGCCACAGTTGCATGCTGCCGCCCTCTTATATTACATCTTTTTACGTGATATGATGACATCAAGTCGCAATATTTACTGTTCGGTGTAAGAATAATTAAATTGAACTTTGTCAAAACCAGAAATATCATTCTTAAATTACCAACTCAGTCGGAAAGGCGAGTTTCCTACCTACATATAAATTAAACAGTAGAAAGAGTACTTACACTCGCGAGCGGTACATAAACGGAATTTCAGAATACAACATTTTAAAATAAGATAATTGAAACTGAATAATAATATGTTCATTTATAAAATTACCATCATACCTACATATATCAAAGGTGAAACGATTCACAAGTCTAGTTAGAATAGAAAAAAAAACATCGATATCTTGAATTTTGCGGAACCCCTGAGAGCTTCTTACGGAACCGCTGGCATATGCTATTTCTCATACTTTCATCTCTTCCATATTTAAATATTCCGCCTTGTAGTGCTGCTTGTTTTTTCCTTTTTTTATACTCTTTATCGAAAACAACCAAGAAGAGCAGCCGGCTTGGTTTACATCGTTGTCTTGGATGTTTTAGATGTTTCGACTCCCCTTATAGCATTCGTCTACTCCTCTATTTTTTACGGTTCTCCTTAAGTCGTTCTTGTCATAACATATTGAAAAGATTTTAAAAATCTATGAAACGAAGTGCGTTCTTTTAGTTTTTTCGATATTTGTCTTGCTACAAGATTCGCCTCTTTTACACCTCTATTAGATGAGAAGCCGTAAAGTTGTCTTCTAAAGTTTCTTCATGTATTTTTCTAAACTGTTCCATTACCCTTGCATACAGTTTATCATCCGTGCTTAGTAGTATAATGCCTCTATAATATCGTGTCTTCCCTTGTATCTCAGCTCTTATGTATCACAACTAATATGCCAGTTTGCTAGTCTTCTAGTGCTACCCCCGTTGTTATTGTTTAATTATAGTTTTTATGCAGTCTATAATCAAGTCATTTCTTGCTTTCAGCGCGTCAACTGTTATGCTCCTTCAGCAGTTCATATAATCTAAAAATTCTATTGCGTATCTAAATAAAGTTGGTTCATTATCTACTGTTCTAATATGTGACTTAAGTCTTCATTATATGAACGAAACGTTTATAACGCAAGTGTTCAAGTTTTGAAATCTGGCATTAATCTCTAGGGACAAATTTGGTGAATATGACCCATGCTCAACTAATTTGAAGCCTATTGATAATGTTCCAATAGCAGACCTGCAACTGAGTACATTATCCTGACGCAATAGAGCATCTTTGCGTAACTTCCCTGCGCGTATTTCTTTAATCGCCTACCTAAATTTTAGACTAAATTGGCATAAATAATTAGTTTTAATTGTGACTTTTTCTTGCAGATAATCTATCAAAATTTCGTCTGAGTTCCAAAATACGATTAGTATGAAATTACCTAATGTATCCTCCGCTGAATCAAATGCACGTTTTTAATCATTCATTCGATACTGTGATGTGAGCGTTTCTTCATATTAGTGTAACATGAAATGAAATGGAGCATGAAATGATAAATGATCTGCAAGAAAAAGTTTATTGCTCAATTCTCAATTCAATAAAGATATGATAATGAAATAGAAATGTTCCAAATTTAACCTTAATATTTGAAGTTTTAGATGGGTTTATCCTAACAATTTTTAGAAAAAAGTAAAATATCAGAGTCCCAATAGCGTATAACAACTTCTGCGTCAAAATCAATTTGACAAACGTGGAAAATAATTCTAGAATCAGCTTCTTCATGTTTTCCACGCGATAATATTTCTTCAGTAATTTTAATAACTTATTTATCTAAAGCTTTGTAAGAATGACATTCACAAGAGCTTACGTAAATTGATTTATTAACAACAAAAGGTATAAAATGTTTTCACTATCCCAGTGAAATGAATGAAAAAGTTAAATAGAGCTTATATATATATATATTTAATTATTCTTATACCGAACAGTAAATATTGCGACTTGATGTCATCATATCACGTAAAAAGATGTAATATAAGAGGGCGGCAGCATGCAACTGTGGCAGTTAGACACACGGAGTGTGTTTTTTCACCAGTTGCTGGTCGACCTGCAGGTCGAAGCTTACTGCCTCTACTTACACCTGGTGTCCTTCTGGAGATGGACGCTGCACATAGATCATTTTTCAGGACTTAGGCGGCAAAAATTATTTTATGTGATATTTATTTTACAAAATAATTACATTAAAGAATTCTGTGTTTGGAATAACTTATCGAAATTATTTTTGGTGCACGGTGGTTAGGCTTAGGTTACTTGTGATTTTTTATCAAAAAATATTTTATTCGAGAGTTGATTTCAAAGTGTTTTTTAATATTATATTGAAAATACATATGACATACTCACGGCTTTCCCCAAGGAGGGACAGCTGTCTACGTTTTAATAATACTTTCAGGTATGTATTATTAAATAAAACAAAGTTTATTTTGTTCTAATAAGTAAGTAAATATATTATATTATTAAAAGGATCTTTACATTCGTTATACAATATTAAAGTTACATAAGCTAAATAGATAATCACTAAAAATAATCATACATTGGAGACTCATTCATCTACATTTAAATTTTCGCCGCTTTCATCAATTTCCATTGGTCGGTTTGGCTCAGCAGGAATTAATAGCTGCATTGCCTCAGGCAAAATTAATTTTGAAGCGGTTTTTTTGGTCTTTCTCATGGAACTAATAAATGGGTCGGATGTTAATAGTAACCTATGATAAATATCTAAGTTGCATTCTTCCCTCGAAAACTTGCGAGCAAAGTTTAGGCGATAAGACCTAAAATGTTTATTGCGGGCCTAAGTAGCTTCTTCCGAAAGTTGCCCTATCGGCAACAACGAATTTTCTATTATTGAAGCTCCATGAATTAAGACCTTACGATTTTACTTTTATCCTCACCACAAAAAATTCGTAGAGGCACAAATGAGCTTATAAAAATATTAGCATCAGATTCATCTTCGTTTGAGAGTCGTTGTTTACACTGGGCTTGTTGAGAGCCGTCACAACCCCATTTGCAGATTAACAGTAACGAGTTCCTTTCAACGGCCTCAAGTGTGAGTAAGACTTCTTCTAAGAAGAGGGATAATTTGGTTACAGTGTGATCCAACAAAGATTATAGGTTTCCTTCTGCGCATGTAGACGTCACTCGTAATGACTCCTTGGGAGGGTAGCAATCTTCTTTGGGCTTCAATAATAATTCATAATGTGGATAGAATCTTTTGTTCGTTGCTCGAATAATTTCGTACTGTTTTCTGGTCAAATCGGCTTCAACAAACATTGTCAGTGTTAGACTTTGAATGTCTGTTTTTACAATCACTGGCAGACGCAGAAGAATTTGTAATGTCTTTTATAACAATAGACGCATTTCTTTTTCCTTCTGTTTGTAAAATTACTTGTGCCGCGTGAACAATTACTTCTTCATCGAAAGATGCGCGGACTCCTTCAATTTTTCTTCTCTTTGTTCTTTCGCTAGATTCGGTAAAAGATTTCGGGGATCTCAAATGTTCCCTCCAACCAAGAATTATTGGCCGCCAAAAAGTTTTCAAGTATTTTATGCGCCCGAGACCATCTCTTTATCAAATCACATTTAAAATACGAAAACTTCTTTTTTATCACATTTTTATGTTCTTCTGTGTCCCCGTAACACACGAGTAAATAATTTTCTAGATATTTAATTTTTTCATTTATCGATAATGAATGTGGCTCGATCATTTTATCGAAGAGGTATTTACGATTCAACATGTTCACCCCCCACCAGCCAGGTGAACCTATAACAATAAAAAAATAATATTAACACAAAAACATAAAATTCGATTTTTTCCTATTTTTGTCAAAAAAATTTCAAACTCGTTTATTTTTAAAACTAGCAAAAACTAACAGCTGATTTAAAGCAGTTTTCTTTATAAGACTTTATACTATATAATGAAATCAAAAATGTAACTCGGAAAGGTGCGGAAGTAAAGTTTTTTTTTTCGATTGAAATTGAAAAAGAAAAAACATTTCTAAAAAGGGTATTATTGACGGCTCATTAAGTCATTTATTGACAATATGTTTAATACAATTTCATATTATTTTAATAAAGGCTTACCTGTATTATTGGTATCCATCACTTAAACAAGCAAATATGACACGACACATAAAATATTCACCGAAGAAAATGATATACGAAAAAGGCGTCAAGAACTTTCAAGTGCAATAAGTGCGACAATCAAGTTTCGACTAGTAATGCAGTCTAGGGATGTGGGTGGGGTTGGCTATTGTTCGTCAGGTAGTCTACTATTCCAGGAAAAAAACTGTTTGCCATTAGTCGATTATTGGAATTTCGACTTATGGCTGCCTAATTCCTAGAAATCTAAGTATGTGCAGCGGAGCACCCGGGCCGTCTACCTCCCCACGCCCCGTGCCACACGACTGTCCTCAATCACTCCAGTCAGGCAGTCAACTCAGCACGACAAATAATAACACATGATCACGTTTTTAATGCTAAATTCTCAAAACTCGACAAAACGAAAAAAGCAATTTTACAAATAGTATTTTCACTGATGGTTTTAAGTTTTATCAGCATTGTTATAATAAGCAGGTTAAAGTACAAACCAAATAAGAAAAACACAAGCACGTCATACCTGACAAAGAGCATGAGAATATCCTTATCCCTTTTGTTCACTGTATTTTACTACATTGGCTTGTTTACAAGTTTTCCGTATTCTTATTGTGTAGAACGTGTTTTGCTAAATGAAGTGACATCATGCGCGGTTTTTGGATAGTTTAAATTAGAAGTTGAACAGAAGCGGTCTCGTTTACATGGATATATGGAGTGTAGAGAAGGAGGAACATCTCTGGGTTAAAAAATGTGAGCTGATTTTTGATGGGAAAATAGGTGGCGCTGATTATAGAGGGTATTCGCTTGAATTTTACCCGCTAATTTGAAAATAACTGTATAGTAATGCTTTAAATAATGCACCGTGATAATGAAATTAGTAGTATTAAAATAATGAAACGATTAACAAAACAGAATCTCGTTAAATTAACTTTATTATTTAGCTATTTATTTGGTTTAGATAATACATATATTCTAATATGAAAAAAAAGTAGAATCATGTAACAATAATGAAATAGTATAAAAAAAACATTTTGGTTGATTAAAATAAAATATTGAATTTTATCCGTAACTAATATAATAATTATAGCGATATAATTAGATCAATAAAAATAATAGAATAATAAAAAAATATATTTCGGTTCATAAAAATAAAATATTGAACTTCATTAGCAACTAATATAATAGTTATAGTCATATAAAAATATCAATTTTGAATGAATTCTGCTTTCTAACAGATTCAAACATGACTTACCTTTGGTATTCCAAAGAGACTTGCTTGTTTTATATTTTGAGATGAACGAATTCCACGATCTTTTAAAGAACCACTTATACATCCAGAAATACAAGTTTTCACCATGATTTTTTGTATTCTTTTTTTTTTATTTTTTTAATATTTTTAAACGTTTAATTCTTTTCACCACCTACATAATATTCTGTTAGTTTATAGAATCTGAAGCTAGTTTCAGATATAGTAAGTGTTTAACTTCAGATCTCAATCCCATAGTACAATCAGCGCCACGTATTATCCCTACAGAATTCAGACCATATTTTAAACGTACCGTCCATAAGAGATGTTACTCCTTCTCTACACTCCATACATGGATACTTTATTATTGTCAGTATTTTTCCGATGTTGCCCGATTTCACTCAAGAAGTCGGAAAGGGGTAAATATATATTGTAGGTTGTTTACTCGTCCTGATATTCGCTTTCAATTATTACTGCTACTTGTAGTGGTTTAGAGTTTATGTTTTGTGTCGTGCTAATATAAGTAATCATTTGTTAAAAAAAAAAGTTTTAGGATACTTTAATAATATCTCAATGAAATATTGTCGCTGAAAAAAGTTTTACATAAAGTTGGTAACTTTAAGAAAAAAGAAGCAGAGGAAGGAATTACCGTTCCTCCAAAAAGTTATAGGTAAACACCTTGATTTTTTAAATAAGCAGGCCTTTTGCATAGTGTAATTAAAGGTGAGTCTGAATCCCTAAAATATATTACCTTTTTACTAACTTTCTAAAAAAAACAGGGCCAACTTAAGTACCCTTTTAAAACTGGTTTTAGTATATTTTGCGCTTTTTAATAGCAAATTTAAATTTATCAAAAGGTGTTTCAAGTTTTATATTAGCAAATTTTACACTTTACATAACATTTGTTAAAAAATATAAAATAATATTCCAGAGAAAGGCCCTAGCTGCTACAGGTGTGTCCCAATCTACTTATCAAAAAATTAGTGAGAAAGCTCAAATAATTGAATAGAGTGGGCCAAGTACGTCATTTAAATCGCTGAAGAAGACTCGTGAGGCTAAGGAAAGAAAACTTGATCTTATTTCTCATGATAAAGTTAATACAATTTGAAAAATTATCTATGACTTTTATTTGCTAGAGAAAAAACTTCCTACATTAAAATGTAAGAAATATTGATATTATTGATAATGTAATAAATAATAAACACCTAAAATTTGTAATTTTAGGTATTTTGACAAAAATTAATGACTGTCAAATATTATCAGAGCAAATATCAAGCTAACGAAACCTGAATTTCTTAAAATATTTAAAGGTAATAAATTTCGGTTAACTTAACTTAACCCCATAGAAAAAGTTTGGACGTTAGTAGAAAAACTGGGTAGCGGCGCACCACACAACATTTAGGTTGGCAGATGCAGAGGCACTTGCTAGGCAAAAATTTTCGGTTGTGACGGAACAGAAATTTGTATTTGTAGACATACAAAAAAATATAAGGATGAACTTATACAAAAAGAGAATATATTTGATGACGCCCTAGATAATTTTAAATTTACGGTGAATACGGGGTCCTCGGAAGAAAGTGAAGGCAGCCACAATTTGTCAGAGGATGATGATGATCTAGATTGTTTTTCTATTTCCTCTAGTTCTAATGATGTGTAAATTTTTTGTAATAAATAATTAATTTAATATAATGAAAAAGTTATTATTTTTTTATTCTATTATAGCTAGATCTCTTCATTTTTATTTTTTGAGAAATGAGTTTAAAATTTATAAACGCTTTATAAGACCATCTTATTAGAGCAATATGCTAAAAAGAGAAAAAAATTATTTTCTCATTTTACCCATTGCTCCTATGGGCAAAATGAGAAAATATCAATTGATAAAAAATATAGTCTGTATATCAAAATTTGACGTTAAACTTCAGAATATTTTTTTAGAAATGTAGTAAATATTACTTTGCGAGTTGTAGTTTGCTAATTCGATTATCCGCTTTTGTCATAATCTTGAACCATATTCAAGCGATCTACCAATTTTAGTGGACTTGGGTGTTATAAATAAATTAATAAATAAAGTTGACATTGATTAAGTATACTGTTAATAATCAACTGTTTGAATTTTTATATAAATTTGATACGCTACTGCTCTGGCTGTTCAGAGTTAATGAGATGGATATACGTGTTAAAGTGAGATCGACAGTAACTGAGTAGTGAGTGACGCTATAATTGCGCTGTGTTTTTCTTATTTGATTTGTACAAAGTCTTAATATTTTTACATATTGTAATAATAAATCTAATACTATGGATTTGATAATTTTACCAAAAAGCGTCAATTTTACTTAATATATTTCTGTTTACTAAGTAAGACAATAATAGTAACTAACATAACTAAACTGCGTTTTTATAATTAATTTTTAATTGCGAAAGTTACGCGTGTGCATCTTTTTCAGGGAGTGGGTACGGAAGACTCTTCTGTTGAACAGAATTTGCAAAACGCAGTCAAGAGTTCAAAAAAGAGGAAATATTATAAGTCCTATTCGTCCTACGGATTTATACCGGAGGCAATGCTGAAAATCCTAACGGGAAATGTGTCGTTTGCAACAAGATTTTATTTAATAGCTGTCTGGCACCTGCAAAACCTAAGCGACGCCTGGGTACTAATCAGTGTGGCCTCTTTACAAAAATATGCAAAAACCGATAACGAAAACGCAACGGAAGCCTCATTCATGATAAGTTACAGGATTGCACGAGCTGGAAAACATCACACAATAGCCGAGGATTTATTAAAACCATCCATGACTGAAGTTGATATCTGCATGCTTGGAGAGGTTTCGGCCAAGGAAGTCGCAGCAGTTCAGTGTTCGAACAACATCATATCTGACCGTATTCTTAGAATTTCAGATCACATCGAAAATGAGCTGATTGGTAGATTGAAAGAGAACAATGCGTTTGCAATGCAACTGGACGAAAGTACGGATGTTGCCGGATTAGCAGTACTCCTCGTTTTTGTAAGATATTCATTCGGTGGATGTATCGAAGATTTGTTCACCCTTGGAGACCAATACGATTGGAGAAGAAATTTTTAAAGTCATTGATGAATACATGAAGAAACACAATGTCGATTGGAACAAAGGTATTGATGCATGCAGCGATGGAGCTGCAGCCATGATTGGAAAAATTGAATAAACAGTGTCAAGATTCAAAACTGTTGAGCCAAATTGTACTAGCATTCATCGCATTTTACATCGTGATGCTCTTGCTGTTAAGAGAATGCCATCTGATTTAAAACAGGTCCTTTATCGATCCGTAAAAATCGTCAATTTTGTGAAAATACGTCCACTGCTGTCAAGGCTATTCAATAAGTTGTGTGAAGAAGCACCAATCATTCCTATACATTGAAGTGAGATGACTTTCCAGGAGAAGGGTTTTAACCAGTTTGTACGAATTGCACGAGGAACTTAAGGTTTTTTTGATAGACCTTCGATTCGTCTGCAAGTACTAGCCATCTCGAAAGGTTGCGCGACGAGCGGCGGTCAATGATATTGGCTTACTTGGCAGACATTTTTTTAGATACATGGGTGGTGCGAAATTTCGATTTTAACGGGGTAAAACGGGATATATTTGAAAATTCGATTTTTGCATTTTTCTCGGCCGTTAATTGAGATAACGACTTTGTTTTTGCACTAAAACATTCTCTGTAAAAATACCTAAAAACCAATTTCTGCGATTTTTAAAATTCGACTTTGAAAGGGTTCAAAGAGTTGAACAAAAATTTTTATTACGGAACCATATATTTAGCAATTCTTCATGACGAAATGAGATATCAAAGCGATTCTTTTTAAGAAATGGGTCCTGTGTGAATATCTAAATACTAATTTCTCCGTTTTTGGAAATTTCTTTTCAAGGTCAATCTTTGAAAGTAGCAGGAATAGATTTGATCTTTTCCGGTGTAAAAACGATCTTTTATTTGGACTCAAAAATAAAAATCTAAGCAAGTTAGGTCTGAAGATCTGGATGGCCAAATAAATGAACTTCCGCTCAACATATATAGGTTAATATGCCGGGCAATCATCAGGTGATAAGAAACCTGCACCACTCATTTACAGACCAACAACCCTGATATTGGATTTCCTGCATTGAACGGGGATTCGTTTTGAACCAGTAGTGTTGTCAAGTGTTAGATTTATTACCTAGTTTATTTAATGATAAGTTTTCATTATTAGTAAAATTAGCTTCACTTTTAGTTAGCGCCATTAATCGGCAATACTAAGATTATTATAAGGACAATTTAAGTGACTGCAGGTAAGCGAATGTAAGACCTTTCCATCCATTCTAATTTTGTTGATAGGTAGAACCTGATACTTTATTTTCTATGAAAAAGTATCATTTTCCTTTGATTATAAGAATTTAGTAGTAAATGCTCAGTTGAGAGGTATTTAATACTGATTTGAACATATCACCTCTGGGGTCACTGAAAATATCTTCTTACTACACATCCACCCATGTATCTAAAAGTATACCATTGAATTCAGTAAAGGTATATTAATAAAGATTGTATAATCTAATACATAAAATTATCGTGTCGCGGTGTTAGTTGTCAAACTCCCCTGAAATGACTGGACCGATTTTCGTGATTTTTTATGTGAATATCGGGTAGGTTCGAGTATATGCCAAAATCAATTTTTCATAACTCTATATGTTAAGGGTCGTTCACACCAAAATAATTCCTAACAAAATATTTAAAAAAATTAATTTTTATGGCAAAACAACGTTTGTCGAGTCAGCTAGTATTTATTATAATAATTAGATAGAAGGGTGAATACTCAATATATTCTTGTATAACATGTTGACTGCCAAGGCATTTTCCACAATTCCATTTAATCGCATTGAATCATTAAAAATGATAATTTAATTGAAAATTTATCACTGAAAGGTATAGAAGATGTAGGATTTAAAAAAATATTTCTTAGTTGAATTATGAAAAAAAAAACTCTTCTGGAGAAGTGAATTATGAGTTATTTTGTAGTGGCAGTTAATGTAATAAAGAAATATATTTATGTAATTTTGATGACCTATATATTTTGAAAAATATGTACCCTCAATTTTTCAATAACATATCAATTTAATTATTATATCACTATAATCTTTTGTAAGTTCAAGCATTTTATTCAATTTTTTACTTTGAATATTTCGAGTGTTTGTTTTTGCTTCATACATAAAAAAAATTGTTGAAATTTTTTTTCCGAAAATTAAATTAGAATAATCAAAAACTTGAATTGATGTTTCCCAAAAATAGAACCAACTTTTGGAAAATATTTTCTAGTTTACAAATTTATAGTAAAATTCAACTAATTTGTTTTTTGTGCCATGCTTAAAAAACCGACGCGACAATTTCATCTTAAATGAGGACCATAGTTCCTTAAAAGATGATTTTGCGTTAAAGTAAAGGTGAATTAACATCTAATATCTGTTAAATACTCCAAAAAAATACTTGCTAAAAATAATAAAATGTATTACACTCACCATTTGTACTGAATCTAAACAAATAATTATTTGTGGCTTTCTTACTACATATTGAATAAAAGGAGATTAGTAAGATTTTCAAGTCACATTGATCCATCCAAAGAGCATATACTCATTGTGATTAATCTTATTTCTTACTATTTACATTTTAACATCTTAGTCGGCAAATCAGTTTCAAGTGACTTCTTCAACCTAAAAACAAGAAAACACTTCTTCAGGTAAGTGACACAAAATGTGTCGTTTGCTTATTACTGGTGATAAAGCAAGAACATTTTTTTCTTTTGTAATAATTTTATTTCCACTCCTGTCAACATTCTTTTCACATTCCACTTCTTTCCCCTCGAAATAAAAAAAATTTCTACATTATATTTAATTATTCAACAGAAAAACATTTTCATACATGTTTTTTTTTTTGGAAAAGATCACTTTTTCTAACATATATTTTTCCACATTCAAAATTTTGTATAACTCCTCAACATTTGTTACATAACAGTTTTAATAATTCATATTGAATGCAACAATGTCCTTCCATATCTGATTGAATGTATCAATATTTCTGCACCTATAAGAAAGAGACTTGTGTGATTTAAATAAATCCAAAATATAGGAAAAATCAGCTTTTCCGTCACAAAAATCCACACAAATACGAATGTAACACATTTTGATATGTTACTAATTTGTACTTGTACCTTCTCTTTGCTCTTTACGTTTGTTCTCCAGTTTCCATATTAACAGTAAAGTGCTTAACAGTGAAGTATATAACATTCATCCTCTACACTTTTGTAGTCTCGGTTTTGAAATTCCACACATCAGGCATAACAGTAGTTCTGGGTTCTTTTTCGGCAAATTGATTTATTAAATCATCTATAGCTGAAAACGATTTCAGTTTTTCTAACATTTCTGCCTCCATAGACAATAGTGAAAAGTCTTATAGCCGTTCCTACCCCATAGAAGTCCTTATGTAATTTTTTATCAGTTTTTATTTTGAAAAACTTCTTTCAGCTGTTACGGTCGTAACTGGAAGTGTCAAGAATAGAAAGCATGCTGTTAATGTAAATAATACCATTACTATCAACAACATTACTGACAATGAAAGTGACATATGTATGTTAACATTTATTAACCAAGCAAAAGAATATTATATAGTACAACATAACTCTTGTAAATTGTGAATACAACCATTATACTACCCTTATTGTCTTCATTGTACTAAATAAATAAATAGCCACCTTTATATTTTTATATTGCCCTTCACTTATGCATTTTTTTATATTTGACCCATTTGCCTATTTTGGTGGACATTAAGTATAATATGAAATTAGTTAAAAATAAGTTGATAATAATACTGAACTATAAAGTTCACTTCTGATTTTCTTCTGTTATAATTCATCAAACTATTAATTTTCACATGAAGCAGAGATAACATTTACAAAAACGTTTAAAGGCGATGATTCACTTAATTAATATGTCATTATTTTTGCAATTAGAGTACCTACTTACATTATTTTATAAAATGTATGCATGTTTACTGGAAGCAATATGGAGGTATTATAAGGTAGCAGACCAAGAATTAATTTCATTATTAAAATATAGATATTCATGATGTTTTAATGATCACAACTGTTGCAATTATAAAATATGCTAGTTGGGTTAAATACACTATGCCACTCACTTCCCTGATTGCCTTAACAACACACAGTAGAACAAGAGTAACAACCAGCAAAAGTATCCAAATCCCCATCCATACTGAAAACAGCTGCTAATAGAACCTTTTTCACTACATATATCAATTGGATGTAGATTCTTTTCAATCAGTTATATAAACAGATTTAAATTGATAATACAATATGGGCTCATCTAATTCAACTCCAATTCAACTTCAATTCCTCAATTTTTCATTTTATTAATGGTGAGTTATTTGTATGTTCACAATAAATGAATGTTTGGAATTAATTTGTTAAACAAAAGAAAGCTAACACCAACTAACCGAAAATATCTTCATTTTACTCACATGCTTTTTCCTGAAGCTAACAAAAATATTTCAAATCTTGGCTTCCATTTGGGCCATCCATGTGACTCCTGTACGTTAAACGCTTCCAGAAATTTGAAGTATTCCATTTTTCACTACACTTTTAATACGGTACAATTTTTTTATTTTTAACTTCTCGTTTATTGGAGGGAAAATGGATTCTGTCTAACTTTTATTTTTTATTCTTTTTAAGCTGTCGGCGATTTTCGACTACGCTTCTGACATCATGTTTCGTTGTTTACTGTACAATTTCTTGTTTATATGTTTTATTGAAACTATATTTATTTACTAGTAGTTTTATTTATTAGCACTTTCATTATAAGGTTTACAAGCCACCTAAGATTATATACTCGATAGATCTGCCATTCTATATAAAAATTATACTACCAAGAAAAAAGATTTCTATAATCAAAGATTTGATCTAAGGTTTATATCCATGCTAATTTCGCGGGTAATTTTAAATGTTCGAACCTAGTTGTCACATCAAATTGTGAATGGAACAAAAGTATTATACAAAATACTTTCATTTTGCTAACATTTCAAATTCAAATATTGTTGTTTGCAAGAAAATATAAATACCTGAAATTAAAATGCTGTTTAAATAAAGTATTTTGTAAAATATTTTGGTTTCATTTACAACTTATGTGACAACCAGGTTCGACCACCTAAACTTCACAATTAAATGGTTTATGTAAGATATAGGTAGATGGAATATTGAAACACAGGATGGTTATTATTATGCCCCTTTATGTTCTTTAAAAATTAATAAAACACTGGACTTAAAATTTACAAAATAATATATTAACTTGAGCCTATACTTTACGAATACTTTACAACAAAGTTAAATTGTTTGACGGCGGAATCGATGACTCGGACAACTTGCGCCTATCGCTGTTCCAGGTAGAATGGAGGTGGAGAAAATAGGTGGTTCTCGTTGTTTCATTAAACCGGTTGTCCTATGCGGTGCCATATGTACCAGATGTCACAATTATTATAATTTTTATTTTGTTTTTGACATTTTATAACCATGGTTAATTAATGATTACTGTTGTCTTTGTTGCAGCTTTCCCTATATTTAACATATGCCATATTCATCACAGCATCATAGTCTTTATATTGTTGATCTTTGCCTATCAAAATTTTATCAATAATACTTATGTAATATGAAATATGTATATGTTAAAACTAATATTTACAAATATATTTACATAATCCTTATGATCTGAACAAAATATTGAGGAAATATCTGTCAAATCCTCCAAACGAAACATTTGTTTTTTTATGCCTAACGAATTGATTAACTGGGGCAATCTTCCGAAAATTTTATCAGAAAAACTTTTAAAAATATCACAAAATTTTGCTGAATGCGCATACAAAACATTTTTTATGTTCCCTAGAATATATTAATGCCTATACCCAAAATATACAATGAGTCAAACAATTTAGCATCTTGATTATATGACAATTCATACCTACCTATCAGCTTTTTTGGAGTTGAAAATGAGGATGGTTGAGACTGTACCCAAAAAATATCATTTTCACCTTTTTCGTAACCTACAAACAAAAATAGCAATTCTTTTCCTCTGCATAACTTTTCACTAGGATTCATAAGAGATTTATTGTCTCAGTAAAGATAAGTACTTACCAGGTAAATGTAGAGTTGGCAGTGAAAGTTTTTTTAACCTGCCATTGGGGTTACTACAAATTGGTTCAAAATGAATATCACATATTCTATGTGATAATACTGCATTATTAATATTATCAATTAAGCATTAACTTGGGGTTTCTACAAATTGGTTCAAAATGAATATCACATATTCTATGTGATAATACTGCATTATTAATATTATCAATTAAGCATTAACTTGGGGTTATTTATTCTTTGAACCAAATTCTGCAAACGTCTTCATTCGTGGAATGGAATGTCTATAAAAAATCATTCAACATATTCAACCAATGATTTCCTAAATACAAATTAATGAAGTTAGGAAGAAAAGAGTTATTCTCGTATAGATATGAACTTGATTTCAATTTAAATATTTTTATGTTGATAATAGTGAATTTGGTAACATGAAATTGAATTGAAAATCGTACATACAAATTTTAGATAAATCTAAAATAACCATACCTATGTATATAGGTTTGTTGAATATTACTTCCGTTTTTCTCAATTCAACTGCCATTAGATTATCATCAAAAATGGTTCTACTTTGAAAACTCGGACTAGAAATCAAATTTTTCGCTCCATATATTCCTTCATATCTATTTACGATCGATGACGTCTAATATCTTCAGGGGTTTTAGCATAAATTGCATTGTTGGCAAGTTTCAATTGATTTCGTTTAAAGTTGTTGGTAGCTGCTGCTCTTAAACTAGTATTTAAATCAATGTATTGCGACAGCCATATTGATTGTTTAAATTGAAGAACTTTATGAATTTTCTTCAAAACCAACCCATGTTATAGTGCTTACCTCAAATTTCTATAGTGTAATGTATATTCTTTCTTATCAAATAAAGTTGTCATTAATTTCGGTAATTTTGATTTGGGCGTTATACGATGCTCAGGACAAAATGGAATATCTTTATGTAAATCATGTAAATTTTTAGGATACTCCAAGTCCACTTGCAAAATAAATCCTTCCTCAGCATCGTCTGCTATTTCCATTACATTAAAGTTATCAAAATTTTTAAGCCATTTGAAATGTTCGTACGGTAGGGGTTCCGTCATAGCCCAACCATATAGGTTATTAACATCTAAATATAGGAGGCTTTTTGAAGGTTTTGAAGGATTGTAATTAGGTAAATATTCATTATTTGCTTCAGAATAACGATTACAACACATCGAAACTCCTCCTCATATTGCTTTCTCTATAAAAAGGATCATATCCACATCCTTTAAAATTTGGAGCTTACATATCGTATACTTTAACATACAATCCCAAGTATAACTAGGCATAATATAGTACCAATGTGGATCTAAACCTTAAATTTCAAAGGCAATCTGTCTAAAATTTTCCATCACTGTTGCAAGAAGTATAATATCAGTTTTCATGTACAGATCTCTATATTCACCTAATGATTTAATATTGAACATATTCCATACGTTTTGTGCATGTTCATACTTCTCCTTACTGATTCCTTCATCATTCAATCTGTTGTAAAAACATTCGATCGGCGGTAAATTTGTTTCATTCAATTTGTCCACATTGTCAATATAATCATATAGAAATACTCCTTTTCTAATTAGCAATTCAAAGTGTTCTTTATCCAAGTGATGATAATCCTTTTGCAAAATTGTAAATTCAAGGCTAGCACTCAAGAATCTGAACGAATCTACGAATCTGAATTTTATTTTATATATTTATTTTATTAATTGGAAGAAAACTGACACTTCCTTTTCGGCATATCTCTCTAATCATCAGATGTTCATCATAATTGATTAAATTATGAAATAACACTGGACAAATATAAAGTTTTTTAAAATTCAAATTACAAGCTCTATGACTAAATACTCTAAATTCTCCGCTAAAATGATCATGATCTGAAACAATGGAATCTGTAGAGCATGAGTTGCTTCCTCTTTTTTATTATTCATTCGTTTGTGTTTAACATCTTTTATTTTTAATTCTATAAATTTGCATTTGTAATCAATTCATAGGCAAACCATTCCACGATTGTTGGAATATTAAAATAAAATACAACAAATGAATAAGACGAAGTCTTATAATAATTCACAATACTTTTTAAAATATAAAAATATATTATATTTCTCAACATTATCCTTAATTCGTTCTTAAAATACTGTTCTATTATTGTATTCTTAAAAGTTTCAGATGTTTTTATGACCGCCAGTTTAGGGTGGAGGTAGGTACAGGACTTTTCCTTAAAATTCTGGATTGGAAGTTTAATTCTAGTATACGAAATTATCAACAATTAGTGTTCAAGTTTGTAACCCAAAAACAAAAGAAATTCCAAAAAGAGATTTGCATTTTTACACAGTCAAACACGGTGAGAAGGTACGTTTTTGAAGACAATCAAATGAAATTTCAAATTAATACTACGTGTTGATACATAGGGTTAATTCTGAATATGTTGCACTGGATATAAAAAAAAAACTAGAGGGAACCGTTTTCGGATATTATTTCCACTCCACGTACCAATTTTTATTGAAAAAATTAATTTATAGATAAAATTTAACCTGGGAATGGACTTATTAGGTGGCAAAAATTTATTAAATATTTTATTTATATTATCATCTATCGTCTCAATTCTCAACCTTCAATGAACCTAAACCTGTTAAATCATTTTATTCATACAAGGTAGGGTGATTCCAAATATCAACGGAATTACTTGTAAGAATTTTTAATAACATCTCCAAAATATCCATGGTTGACAGTGTTTCTTACTCGTTTTTTCCAACCTGTTCATTGTTATAGATTCGGTGTATTTACATACCTCTTTACGTGCATGAGAATAATAAGCCATACGGAACCAGGTCCGGCGAGTTAGATACGTAATGTCATTTTTAGTCAAAACATTTTGAACAGATATTGTTGTTGGAAGGATCAGTCCCCTGTCTGCCACAAATCCTGTCTCTATATCTCCCACTGTAGCGTTGCACTTCACTTATAATAATCTTTTTATAACTGATTTAGGCACGTACCATAGATCATTGACTGATATTCTGAAAACTGTATTTTGGAATATTTGGGAAGTAAATGCCATGTATCTAAATGGTCTTTATACTAGTTTTATATAAAGTACCTGGGTCGAATATGGCCACTCGATCAATATGGCCAATTGGCAGTATTTCTGTAGCCCATTTTAAACTAAACGCAGCGGTAATTGTTAGCGGTCTAGATTTGAAAGGCAAGTTCTATCTTGTATTTTTACAGTTTTGAGAGATCTATCTAACCCATTAACGTTATTATTGTGCAATTGTACTTTAATATTTAGTTTCAAAAATTTCAAAATGTGATTTGTGAATATCGTAATAATAATAATAAAAAAAGATTTATCATTTTTATGAACAGTTTCTTTGCCCGTCTGTCTCACATTATTTTTATTTAAAGTTATTAAATAAAATAGTTTTGATTTCTACCCAAACTTCAAACTCCCTAAGCATATTTTTCTATTTACCTATCAATAAATATCGTAAGTAATACTCAAGCAATATTTGTTTATTTTTGTTTTAGGTCATGGGACGATATTAGTGCAGGGGGATTAAACTTGTTATGATAGCAGCTAAGTGTACAGCCAAACATTATAAAAAGCCACGTTGAACTTTGAAACGATATTTAGAAGAGAAAAAAGAAAAAAAGTCTAAATTAGGTAGAAAGACTTTACTAATCGTTAAACAGGAAAGGAGATTGATATCTTATAAGTTTATGCAACCCATTATCGCAAAAAGTATTACGTATATGCGTCAATAAATTCTGTGGTTAAAATAATTTAAACATGACCGAGCGCAAGCGACGAAAGTCGACTGTCGGTCGCTCACGCAGGTCAAAGTGTCATAGGTCGCCTTTTTTCTGAACAATAATAAAGAGAACGTTGATTTCAGGAATCTGGTAGGTCATAAAAAATGGGTAGCCTATTTTAAATAAATGATAAAGTCAATATTGCTTCGCAGAATTTCTAACTATTCCCAACTTCTTAATAAGCCAGCAATGGACGAAAGAACGTAACCATTTATGTAATAATCCTCCTTAAATGGAAGCTGTTCCGACTAAGGCCGTATAACAACGATTTCTCTATCCTCCGGGGTTTCAGCTAGGTTCTGCGCATTCTCAAATATGCGCAGTATAAATAAAGTGTCTAGAATAAGAGAGAAAATGATATTGTCGGCTCCGTAAGGCAGGCTTCGGTTAACCAAAAATATGAATAATTATTTTTATTGTAAAACTCAAAGAGAAGAAGTTTTTTTCTATAGTTTAACTTGAAGAGAAGAAGTTTTCGATTATTTTTTTTTTCAGTTAAGAGAGTCGAATTTTTTTGTCGCACCAAATGTCCAACTAAATTGGTTGGTCTGTCCGGCTTTTAGGTTTGCGACATGGCAACTCGTAACTTGTAAACCTTAAGAATGTGACTACTGTTAAATTTAAAAATCATATAAATAATACCTATATACACATATCTTTGAATCAAATATTACTTTTGGAATCAAAATAGAACTTTGTAAGTATACAACATACTCATACTTCACAATTTTCACATTTCAATACCAGCGTGATGTCACATTGTAGATTGCGCATGCCTAGGCATGCAACCTCTCTATTCGCAACCAATCATATTTTCCATTCACATGTCAACATCAACCAATACCATCTCGTCCCTTCTATATCTGTCGCATTATTATCTACATATAACAACTTAATTAATTCTTAACCTTTATAGGTTACACGTTTTAACTACGTGTCCTAATACAATATGTTTCAGTTAAAAAAATTATTATTAATATGGTGAATAGTGAAATTAAACAAGAGAAATCACAAAGATAAGACATGATCAACCAGTACATTAGTATTTCTTATATAGTTTTTCTACACATGGATGAAATGTCTTAAATCCATCAACCACGTGTTTCAAAGATGGTGAAATTCAAGGTAAAAAACTAACTTATTCATATCTTTTTATACGTTAGAACAATTAATCTTGTCCCCGCTATAGTTGAAGTTAGAATTTTCTGGTAAACCTGAAAACATTTTTGTCTTATTCACATTAAAATCATTCAAACACACAATCTGATTGTATTTGATAAAATTCTTGTGCATTATACTTAGTGTGAAATATTTTTACTATAGTTATAAAATTTAAGGCAATCTACACAATTCATCAACCACGTGTTACAAAAACGTTTAAAATCAATATAACTAACTCATTTGTGAAATTTTGAAACGTAAAAACATATTCTCACATTTAAAGTACAGTCTACTAATAAAATTGAAAACATTTGAGCCTTATTTTCACTAATATAATTCAAGTATATACACAATCTGATTCTATTTGATAATTCTTTGGCCTTATATCATGATACATAATCTGGTTGCAGTGACGGATTTACAAATTTGCTGCCTGTACGTTATTCAACTTTGGTCGCCTCTACTGACCTCTGAAATTTAATTAATATATAATAAATACCTCAGTTCAAAATAATTTGAATTACATTTTTCAGCAGTAGAATATAATCTTGATAATTTAAGAACTAACTTTTAGTGTAAGATCTTACATTTTTTCACAGTAGAGAATTGTTAAGACATTATTTTAAGTGAAGAAAATTTCAATCACGTAATACTTTCAAAGTACGGTATACAAAATTCATTTCTTTTTTTTTTCTTTTCCCCCATCACATAAGTCATAACTCCTCCTTTTTTTTTAATGACTGTGGCTCAGCAGCCACTATTTTAGGATTCTCTGTTGTGCCTAAAACCGTGTGTATGGTATTTCTCAGATCCTTCACCATTTGAGGCTTTACCAAAGAATAGGAAAGTTTCTTAAAAATTTCGATCCAGCATTATTTGAGAAAGACTTGATGTCACAGTTCTATTTGTATATTACGAAACTATTCACAGCTGATAGGTATATCTAAAATTCCGTCAAAATAGGCATAGGCAGAGTCGACTACGTCGTTTAGTCGTTGAATGGAGAAGTTTCATGATGTTAATATTATATTTTACTTGCTGGTATTAAAATATAGATCAAAAGTAATTAATCACTGAAAAAATTTTTGAGATCCATCTAGAAATGACTTAGAAATAAATTATTGAAGTTTACGTATTTTAGTACGGAACGTCTGTGGTTTCTGATTCGTCAGTGACGTCATTTGACCTATTCAATATCACCGCACCACGAATCATTCAATCATCCGTCTAAACGCATTTTCTTCAATGATATTAAAATATCTCTTACTGGACTAGCAACACTTTCAGATAGTAGTTTCGTAAGAAAAAAATCTCTTGTGGCAACCCCATATAAAAAATAATGTTTTTAGTTATTTTGTTTATGGTATCATTGCAATATTGAGGCTTGATTGTGTTTGAAAAGGAGCTTGCTGAACTTGTACTGTTCAGTGAAAATATTGATGCTTTTGATTGGGAACTGCTTAGAGAAGATATGATATTGTCGATGGAGAGTGCTGAGGAGATTTATAAATGACGTCACACGATGGAGCGCCGCGTGTAATAAAATTATTCTTTCAAGCGCAACTTCAAAGTCCCATAACTTAATTTCTTGAGATTAATTATTTAATTGACTTATTAATTCTTTCACGTGTTTGTTTTATTTTACTTAAATTTTTATAATTTATCATAAAAAAAAATGAAAACTTCTTCATTGTGAGCACATTGTCGAGCACATCCACTCTTCCTTTGGTGATGTTTAGGTTATTTAGGTTAGGTCCCATCGAATGTATTGAGGAAACAAGAAAAGTTTTTTCACTTTTTTTTATAGTTTAAGAACACCATTGTTTTGTCGCCTTTATGTAAAATCTGGGACTGAATTTTCCATATCGTCCCAACACAAGTAAGTTTTTTCTCAAGAGATTTTTCATGAGTTCATAACATGCGAATCAAATGTCAGATGTGATGTTTCTGTTTGTTCCATAATTTGGCTTATTCAGTTCCAATACGTCATGTAGGTCATGATATTCCACTTATCCCTTTTTTCTCCTCTTTACCAACATATTGTTTTGAAGAGGCACTGTCCTCGGAAGCTAAGAAGAGTCTCATCTACAGAAATGTATTCCATTTGCGTAAACCATTTGGAACAGTTGAAAATGAAATTGTCTCGTAATTCGCGGAAAAGCTGCAAACTTATCGGATCATTTTCTTATTTTCCTTGTAATTTTACTGTCAAACCAAAGTTGCTCAATAGAAAATGAAAACGATTTCTCGTCATGACACTTCTGAATATTGGAGAACCAAATGTGAAGGAGAACATGTCTTCAGTATTCAACTCTGAATAAATCTGCAGTTTTATACAATAATCCAATTAGTGCTTTCATCTCCAAAGCATTTTTATGGGCTAAGAAATAATGAGCAGAATTATATGTTTCTTAATCTATAAATTTTTTTATTTGTATATTGTACAATTTTATCAATGATTATTCCTTCGCTTATGAATTTTGAAAAAAATCTGATTTTTCGTGTTTTTCCTCTACATCCTGGAAAATGGAGAACAATATTTATTGAGGGAGTCCTAGAAAATTTTGAACCTAAATGTTTATACGCTCAAATTGTTTCTTGGTTCTTTCCTAGCTCGAAACACCATCTTGTTCTTGTGAGGTGGGTTGTAAATCATATTCACTATCACTTTCTACTGAAAAAACCATCTTCAGATTATCATCATTTATCAGAACGCAATCTTCGGAATCCGACTTATCAGACAGAAAATTCTCATTGTCGAATTCCTCTTGCTGATTTCGCATTTCTTCTAAATCCTCTTCTGGAGTTGAGAAATATGGTTTTTGCTCCATGGTAGTGCAAATAAAATAATATCAAAACGTTTAAATATATTTTAAAGATTCAATTGGAAATAATTTAACTAATAATTCAAGAATTTCATATCTATAGAATAGAAATTTGTTACATACTGAGTAAGGTGGGATCGTTTGCAACCCGCCCAGAGAGTGAATGGGATTAAGTAAAATAATTGTTACTAGGAAATGACTTTTTGGTAAACACACTCCAATAAAACGAGAAATAAGTATGACTCATAGTAGAGTTATTATTGTTCAAAAAGTCATTGTAATAATGATTTTGCTGATTATTTCTAATATCATTTATTATTTTGGATGTGATGTTTTTCTTATTTATACAATTTCTATTCATGGGGTAAATCAATAGACCGGCTCTAGGGCGGAGACACGTTCGTAACAATAATTATTAAATTTAAATACGAAAATACAAGTTCCATAATTATTTCATAACATATTACATACACATAACAATATTAATATATTAACTATATCTTTTACAATATTTAACATTTAACAATATTTCTTCTCCGATATTAATTTCTTTAAAAACTACGAGGATTGGGGCACATTTGGTCATGAGATCATATTTAACAATGTATTATCGTTTTGTCTCTGTTTTTTTGTAATGATATATAAGAAATATGTCGATTCTAAGCTGTAATTGTACTATTTAGAAAAACGGTCGTTAATTTCACATACTTCTCTCGGAACTTGTTGACCATTATGATGGGCCAGACATGTCACAGATAAAGAATTTTCATTTTATTCCAAACTTATGACAAGTTCATAAATTCATTATTAAACGTATGTGGCCTTAATTATTTACATGTAGACATTTCCGCTTACGAAAACTTTTCCTTAGGAGCTAGTTTATAAACGGTGTATCTTCGCAGATTGTGATCTGATTCAAAAGCAACCTAATATTTAGAAGAGATAAGGGTTTAATGTGATTCTAGTTTCCACCAACTGCTATAGCTATTGCACTCCACAGGGCCTTACAAATTTCAATAAACCCCACGCCCGATATGTTCAAATTCAAATTTGAGTAAGAACTTCCAACACAACAGCGTTATTGATATTTCTTATGACAAAAGATTCCATAAGCTAAACGATGAAAAATGTTTGACGGGTCATCTTTCTAATCTATGTGTCAACATCATTATATAACCTAAAAAATTAACGCTTAGCTCCTTAATGAGAATTGGACACATTTTAAAACCTATTGTTTGAAACTTGATAATTAAGATAAATGTTCCGATATTATGGAACAAAGATCTTTTGAAGTAATGCACATATTTTCACTGTTTAATTTATCTAACTGTAAATACTGGAAACAGGAAATAATCTTTTGTGTAATGAAAAAATCATTAATTCCATCCTTTTCACCTTATATTTTGAAATATATATAGAAATTAAAATTGGGAAACCTGTCGGCAATGTAATGAAATTAAAAAAAAAACATATAAATAGTATAAATGATTGATAAATATTATGTTCTGAATAGATTTGAACTGAGAAATTTATAGAAAATTAGTTCACAAATAGAATACAATATAATTAGAATCGATATAGAAAATAATTAATACTAGTGTGTCATATTGTGCTTTAAAAGATAAGAATGGACGATATCGGAATTCAACTGGTTTCAATTATTTAATATCTATTTAGAAGTAAACGAATTTTTTTGTTCTTAAGATTTATGACTTACAGAAGTTATTCTGAGCTCAAATTGTAATTGTAATTGATTTATTTTTCCCGTGAAACATTATATTAGGATGAAAAATTGGCTTTAAAAAGACTTTTTTTGAATTATTCCAAGTGCCCAGATAGCTATATGGACATTGAAATATGTTACATGATACTACAGTTGACAAAATATATTTCTCTTTAAGAAGAATGAGTTTATTTCTTTGCCTAACGTTGTAGAGTTGGCACGACTTATGTGCTTAACGGTAATAAAAGTCGTAAGCGTGGTAGATAAAGTCCTTTTCGCAGATTAAGTATCCACAAGACAATCATCTTTGACTAACTCGTATCCCATTAACAATTAACAAACAAGAGGTGCATGAATGAATGAAGTAGTATATATCAAGATTTGAGCTACTCAGTAAATGAAGATTGAATTTTTGGAACCTTTGGAATTACACTGTCTGACGCGCGTTTCGAACCAAATTATCGTCTTTAGGGACTGGAGTGGAAATAAAACCTTGGTTTATGTCATGATTATGACAGGCAGGTTGATCCATAATACTCGATTTTTCTGTCCATTCATATTTTAAATGCGATATGCTATTTCATTTTATTGATATTAACGGATCTTTAGTCTGCCCAATATACTTCTAGTCACAATCACTACAATTAATTTCATATTAAGCACTTTTTTCCAAATTTGATATTTTATCCTTGGGATTAACCTACAATTGATTTAATGTATAGTTGAATTTATGAATCATTTTAGAACCCACTGTATTGAAAATTTCTTCCCATCTTTGTAAAAACAAGATTGAAAGATTCCAGGGCAATATTGAGTAAATGTAGTAAATCGAGTAAAATTATTAATTAATGTGTCCAATAATAAATTGTTGGATGCATTTGAAAGCTTAAGTTTAAATAGGGACAAAGAGCCTATTCGTTACAGCCCACTTTATAGTTTAGTAGTTAAATAACAAATGAAAACATTCCCGCCAAATAGGTTTTTCCGCAGGAAGATTTTTTTTGCGGGAGAAGGTTCATTGGGTATAATTAGTATAATAATATAATTGGTATAGTTTACCTCCAGTCTCTGAAGACCATAACTTGGTTGTCGAAACGCGCATTAGACAGTGTGGTTGTTGTTGGTGTAGGGGTAGAGTAAACAGTGTGTTCAGTATGAATGTCAAAATTTAGATTTTCAAGAATTGTTTGAGGATGGTACACACATGAGTAAGTGAAGAAGAAACATGTTTGAAAGCCTCAAGAATTTCAAATATCTCTTTAGTTTGTATCTAACATCAGGTAGGCAACAGAGAAATACTTCTAACATGCTGATAGGAAACTCCTGTATCAATGTTGTATCTCAGAAAGAATTAAACCTATACAAATGATTATGGTTTTGACTAAATTGCACTGATTTTCGGTATTTATTGTCCAAAAAATGAATAATACAATACTTATGGAGTCAGTTTGTTGACTTTTTAGAGTTTAACAACATTTTCGCGATGTTGTTCGAATATTTTCTTTTCTTTCAAAACTGGTCATATAAACACGGCTGCCTTTGAACCCAACTACTGCATTTAGAGGGTATCTGTTGGTAAAAACTCTTTTGCAAATTAAGTTAAGCAATTATTTCTTGGCATATTGTTTTAATAAGAATATTAAAAATATGTGTATAGATGCGGATTTCACGCTAATATAATATTTTAAGTCCACAGTAATTCTCATGTTTGCAGTAAACTCTTGCTTTGAGGTAGTCTCATAAGGAAATCTATGGGTGTCAGGCGGATGAACTTGGAGGTCGCGGAATTTTCTCAAAGTGACCAATCGATTTGCAAGGAAAATATTTAATGTTGAATCAAAATTCAAGTTTTCCGCCAAAACCGTAGGTCTAAGAAAAAAATGTTATTGACACTTTTTAAAGAGCATAATCTAAGGAATGAAATAAGCTTTAAAACATTTAATTTGGACGTACGGTTCCAGAGATGTGACGGGTCAAACGCAAACGTAGGTTTTCCAACTTCAAGGTCGAAATTTTCCAAGATGTAAAACGGGGAAACTTTGAGGAAATTAAGGGCATACTCAGGGCATAGAGTACTATATATTAAGACAAAAATATCTTTTTTTCGGCACTTTTTCTTTTTGGGTCTCTTTAACTTGACTGAGCTAAATTGTAGAAATATAACGATTAGACTTGACATGTTGAATGAAGTGATATATTAGAATATTTGCTGAATTCATTAAAAACTTAATTCAAGTTAATTAAAAATTTTATTAGATAGAGAAATAATAGAAAATTAAAAGAATAAGAATTAAATGTACAATTGATGTTTTTAAGAATATTTGGCCTTGATTTCGTGAACAAGACGCTGCATTTCATGCGATCAAGGACCACAAGCCTATTGGAAATGGGAACTTTTTGGAGCTGGGTTATTATTGAATTTTTTCGATTAAATACCAAAGTCTGCATAAGTCAAGCAACGCTTTCGAAAAATTGGCATAATTGCGGCAATGCTTATTAAGTCAAGCAACGGGGTCGAATAAGATTGAAAAGAAGCATGATCATGCCTCAGACAGTTAACACGTGCTCGTCGAGTAGACACATCAAGAAAATTTTTCTTTGTTACGTCGTATCTGCGTACGAACGTGGATTACGGAACTATGTTTACCAAATTTCAACTACAATTTCCAAATTCGCCACTACCAAATCGTTCAACAATGTGGAATACATACCAGAAATTTTGAAAAACGAGCTCTGTTACCGATGAGCCGCGTTCCGGACGACCGGTATCTAAACAAGTAACGAAAATATAGAAACAGTGGCGCTGGCGTTAGCTGAGCAGCCGAATGAATCTGCAGTGCAGAAGAAGAATCAACCTTTAAGCTAAATGGTACGGTCAATCGGAATAACTGCGCGTACTGAAACAACCAAAATTCTTACGTCTACAATGAGGAAGAATTAATCCTGGCTGAGGTGTGTGTGTGTGTGTGTCTGCGTGGAAAGATATCCATACTTTTTTACATGGGCAAATGAACAACGATCCAACATTTGCGAACATCAGTCATTTCATGTAAGACGGAGCTTTGCAGTAACACGCGTTATGTGTGCGGGAGTAACTTAATGTAACTTACAATAAACTGCTATAGACATCAATTTGAACACTTATAGTAACCTTTTATCGATTCCCTTGTGTAATTTGTTTTAATTATTACATTTTGACGCTGCATTTTTTTCTCTTGATGCAAACTTGTTGTCCATAGCTACAGCCACCTGCATTTAAAGCAGGTTGTTTTTTTGTTGTTGTTTGCTTGGTAAGATAGCTTAAACCTTTTTTTCCACGCCAGGCTAGCTCATAGGATAAAAAAAATAACATATTCTTTCACAATCTTCGGGTGTTTTCTGGTAACAAGCCTCTACTATTTTAATGAATTCTCCTCGTATTAGAAAATCTCTGTATTTCTGTTATCAAGGGATAATTTGATGTGGCTGGGAAGGGGACATTATTGTTATCTTTGTGTTAATTAATCATCAATAATTTAGCGTTAAAATTCAATATACTTCTGGTAACATAATCATATTGAATGCTCAGTTGAGATCTTTGTCAGTATTGCAACAAAAGTTTCTTCATTTCCTTGAAAAAACTACTACTAAACGTAGTCGTAGTATTCTTTGGAATGGTTGCTGTTTCTGCTCCATTTGAAAGATAGATTCTTTGTTAACTCGAGACATTCTTGTGATGAAATTACGTCTACAGAAACGGTCAATAGTGTTTTTTACGAAAAACAACTTTATAACTGCTATAACAAGTAAGGTATTTCTCATAGCTCACTCAACCTCAAGACTCTATATTGCTCTATGAGAAATATCATTTATCACGTCAATTTGCTCACTTCATATTTATATGGTGAATTAACAAAATTCGGCAAAAACTTAGTTGACTCTATTTACCTCTAAATACCTACTTAATGATAAAACTCAAATTAAAGTTTTTGTAAACTCTTTGGGTCTACCCTATTTTGCATATAAAGGATCGAAAATATATGCAATTTTCTTTCATTTTCTTATTTTTTTTTACGCATGTGACCTGAGTTCGAAAGCCACACATTCAACTTCTTTTCGGTTGTTAAAAAACCATATATCGTATAAATTATTTCATTATTTACAAAATTCTATACAGTAATAGAATAATTGTGAAATTCATTCAACGTTTCTCAAAGAAAACATGAAATATGAAGAAAGGCAATCCTAACCTAACTAATTTTTTTCAATAATTTTGAAAAATTGTGTAAATTATGATAGTGAATTGTTTTTTATTTATTCAAATTTTCAGTTTTTGTATGTGCATACTTTCCAAGAAAAAATTTTGATTGTCAACCTCATATCTCATTTTTATTCCATATGTACCGTAATAATAAACAAAATAAAATTTATTGTGAACAAAAATAAGGTGGACGTCATTTCCAAATAATAGTTTTTCAATTCTTTAGATAGTTTTTATTCTGTAATAATTTTTATGCTGTAATAAAATTCAAGAAGTATTATTGGGAAAAAATTGTTGTTCAAAAGAGGAGGAATAATTGATTAATATTGCTTCATTTGTACACCTTTGATCCAGTCCCATTGCATTTATCCATTTTTATTCTTTTTATCAAACTGATCAACAATATCCAAACAACTAATGATCTTGCATCTTGTTATTTGACACTAAAATATATGAGGAAATAAAAACTTTCTATATTAGCTTCAAATTATTTCAAATGCGTAACTCTTCTCACCACTGTTTCAGAATCTTAAAAATCAAAACACAAATAATAACATAACTTTAAAGTCAAGCGACACTCACTGTTTTCTAAATGAGTACACAAATTATTTGAAAACAAATCAAAATGATTATGTGCACCTGGAACTTTCTGAGAGAATTCATCAAATTCTAATGATTCGTTGTTTTATAGAACTACATATTTTGTTTCACGTAATTCGAAAAATGTAAATTTCAAGCCATTAAGCTAAAATGATGTTAACGCTAGTTCTCTTTTCATTGTGATAGAGGAAAATGGTAATGAAATATTTTTTGATAAAATTATCTGAAAAACTGGAAATGGGAGAACTCTGTAGTGGAATTGGAGTTAACTCGGTAGAAAACAGTCTATTGAGATTGAAAATTTGTTGATTTGAATAATTTTCAGTGTTGTGTGAGTAATTTTACAGTTTAATCATATTACTTTGATATTAAAGTGAAAAATTGAGATTAAATTGGATACTAATTGATATTTAAGAAAAGCTACTCTTAAGAAAGTTGTTGTTCCTTTCTTTTGATTGATATTTATAGTATAATTTATAAAAAAATTGTAACTGATATCAAGCAGCTTCCACTAAAGTAATTTTACATTTTTTCAGATTCTGTTCTATTTCTATTCGGCGTCTGACATTTTTTTATGTAAAAATAAGGCTCAAGAGGGTAAACCCTATTGTACTCGAGTAGTTCAAGTGGTGCCTGCCTTATGGAGGTGCCTGAGGATATTTATCTTGAACTTCTGTAGGCTGCAGTGTTCGAGAAAGACGTGCTTTGGTAGCTGATTCCACAGGTTTCCACTTCTCCAAAGAAATGACAGAAATTGACGTTTTGGGCATTTGCTAGCGAACTCGGTGCTTATGAGTCACGTCTGCCTAACGAATAGGTCTTGCAAATACTGCTCTAGGTGTTATTATGCTGGACAACTCGTAAGAGCATTTGCCGTGGTAGTATCGGTAAAACAGTCAGGTCGGCAACTATTTTGTATGCTCGGTATTCCCCATATTTCTTGTCAAGGGTGTACCAAATTTTCATATTAATAGACTCGTAACTTTAATTGTTTTACTCCGCACCACACTTTATGAAAATATTATGTAGATAAGGACGCAGTTTTCCCTTTCTAATGCTTCCTTTATACATTTATTTTTTAGCCGATTCTATGAACTTCTATATTTTTATCACATGATTCTTCGACTCTGTTTTACTTTTTTATTTTTACATCTTAGCGATCATGACTAAAAATATATTTGCATATTGTTGTGTTTAGTTTGCGATTTCCCGGAAAGCAGGTAGTTGGAGTGAAAAATAGATGCATAACTTTATGTTATGTAAATATAATTTTATATGTGATTATGCAAAATATTCATTAAACGTGAAATGCTTATCCAGAACGACTTAGAGCAAAAATTAACCATCTTTACATTTATGTCATTTTGAATTTTTCACACTCATTATTTCAATAATTTATACAAAATATATAACAATGCTTGATCGATTATTCACTTAAAAAGTGATTTTTGATATTGTTACACTTTTATATATATTTTTACATTTTAATACGATCATAATTTCAGACCCCGATATAAGTCGATTTAGATATGTCATATTTTGATAAAGACTGAAATAAATCGAAACGTCAATATTGTATGCTTTAAAACGAAAATTTAATTGAAGGAGAACTGAAGTTAAGATGATTTACCAAAAAAACATATAGAAGAGGTCTGAAAAGTACGGAAATATGTGAAGCTAATTATGAGCTCCCCTATACGCCTTTGTTTTATGTCGATTATTATGCAGCACACTGTATATTGCAGCTTTTTTTCTATTCATCATTTTTTCATCAAAAATTTCCAATTTTTAATTCTCGATCCATCATAATCCTTAATAAAATGCAGATACTTGAATGACTAGGGGTAGTACATTATTCCTTGTAAATTGATTCGTATTTACTAATATAGAGAGGCTTGTTACGTTAATGGTATATTTTTTTCAGGAAAATCAATGTGATTGAAAGAAGAGGGAAATTGGGTAACTATTAAGAAATATCATTAAAGGAATCTGCCAATACCAATAATGAAATTTTTCGTAAAAAAGTCAAGATTTGATACTTTTGCTTTGTTGCCAAATCACTCAAAGCTGCGAATAGAATTTTATACCAAACATTTGAGCGACGCTAAATTGAAGATTCCTACTGTTTTATATCCTTAGGATTTTAGCGAGGAAGTCAATAGTTGAGGATACAATGCTCAAATTAGTTTAGTCGGTCAATTTATCACAGCAGGATTGGTATATAATATGATGCAGATAAGAATAGCCCGGAATCAACTGTCTAGATGATGAAATAGAGAACTTGCCAATTGTCAATAAAATACCACTGTCAGTTGTTTGTATATATTTTATAAAAGTACATCAAATAAAATTAAGTTAAATTATTTACTGTTTTTATAAATACAACCTGTCTTCTTGACATCATATATCCATTATTACTATTTTTATAGTCTATTTCAGAAAGGTATAGAGTAATAAAATGAGGAATTCCGCCCAGTTCAGCTCAATTTCGGTATCGGCCGTAGGTGTAGGTCTTGAAATATTGTGTAAGGATTACTTAGGTAAGAGTTACGTTTTGCGTTTAGCAAATACCGTTAAACCTTCTATTAGTGCCTATGTCTAATTCCAACCCTATTTCAGATTCAGCAACAACCATGCGCCGTAAGGACAATGGTGCCTTACCCAAATTTTTTAGACCTTTATAATAAGTATATTTTCTTAGTTTAACGTATCAGTATTTGCTGTTAGCAGTAAATAGTCCTCACAGTATTATAAGATTAGTAATAAAATGGCGACATTTACACCAACGAAAAGACGTTCCAATAATTCTCCACTATCAATGAATTTTAAACTTATTTTAAATGAACATGATTGCATAAAATACGACTACCGAAATTTACTGTACAAGAAACTGTCGAACGATGCTCTCGAATAACTGGAGATAGAAAGTCCACCGTTTTTAAATTATTGCGGGAGAGAAAGATAGCTGGGCAAGTGGAATCTCCCAAGAAAAGTCCAGGTAGACCAGTAAAAGTCCTTGATGAAGACACCAAAAGTGTAATTCGAAGAAAAGTTCACTATTTTTATTTCAAAAAAGAAATACCCACCTTAGATAAGATTTTAATGGAGCTTGGCCAGGATGACAGTATTCCGTTAATAACTAAAAAACTTTTGTAGATCACTTTGAAAAATTTGAATTTGGATTTTGGTTTTCTGGCGACGAAAATACTTAAGAAGTATGAAGCAGTACAGAACAGAGCAGAAGAAAATCTTTTATCTTGATGAGATGTGGATTATTGAAGGAACAGTACTAAAAATGTAACAAGACAAAAATATAACCAGTGCTCGCCGAGTTTTCATGGAAGGTCTGTATAAAGGCGCCTTCAGGTAAAGGGAAAAGACTAATAATCGTCCATATTGGAAGCGCAGAGGTATTTTTAAAAGAAAGTTTGCTAACGTTTCAGTAGTGCCATACGGGAGATTACCACGAAGACATGGATTCGGATGTTTTTCAAAACTATTTTGATGAAATGATAAAATATCTTCCGGCTGATTCAGTAGTAAAGTATAAATCAGCTAAGAAAAGGCCAGACGCGTCATAACTGACAAAGTCCGCAATAATTTCCTTCTCTCTTAGGCCCATCCCATTTATGTGACTGTGGCGTTTTTTAGGATTGTTTGGTATTTTTAATATAGAAATGCAAGTGCTAAATAGATTGGCAAAGCTGCACTACTGCCTCATGGTCTAAATCAGAATTCGAAGGAAAATCGTCACGTAACCATGGATCTCTTACCATTGCGAGTCCCTCTTCGATGTTGCCAAGCCTTTACTTGGGAAAGAAAGTACGGTAATATAAATAATTTGACAAATCGTAATCTAAAAATGGTATCAAAAAATTGTTAAGCCGGGTCTAAATCTCACCTAAATTATTCTGTTGCGTAGCATTCGGCAACATGTCTTGCGATTTGTGATTTGTGTCAAGTGTAAACGTAGTGATGCGCACATTTTATCACACGCTATCCGACAGTTGTCAGTTTTTCAACGAGCATCAAAGGATTTGCGGCACATAGTGATGTATATGTGAACGTACTAACTGCAGTCATGCAAATTAATGGAGGGAATTTACTATTTATTCCAAATTTGGTTTTTCTTGCTCTGTGTTGTACTTCTTTTTGTGTTTTCAGTACCTCTTTTAATGCTTTTCTTATTTATACGATTTCTATTCGTGTAGTGAATTAATAAACAATGTCTATTACGTTCTTAATTTATTTAAATATTATACACTACACTAACTTCAAATAAATTATTTGAATTCTTCGATTATATTATATAATTCATTCTGTTCACAATGACTATTTATTTTAAACTAAACTACTCTGCATAAACTTTTTATATATCCCAAAATAATTCTAAGAACTTCTAGTAAATAAAGAAATAAAACAAATGAATAAATATACTTTCTAGAAATTATTCAAAAGAAACAACGTAAATAAATCGCCTGTTAAAATAAAAAGTAATATTGACTGAATATATCGACTGAATTAAAATTGAGTGCTGTAGCCTTCAGCAACCTTTAAAGGCAACTTATATTGAATTGAACGATTTTTTCTCATGCTAGCTTGCGAACACTGGAACAAGGTGTTCTACATAATTATGAGACACATTGAGAAGATAATGCTGCGTGAAAATGTATTATTTCTCTTCATGACAACCCTTTTGCAACGTGTGTAAACAGTAGATTTTAATCAGTATCATAGCTTTTAATTTTAAGCTTCTCTCACTAATCATATAAAATCTGTATGATTTTTATACCAAAAAATTATCACAATCAAAAGAATTAAATAGCAACGGTTCAGTAGATAATTTCGTTTCCATATTGAGAAGCATAGCGCAATAAATCTGTGATAAATGATGCTAGCATTAATAAATTTTAATAACAACAAACTATTTCAAACTGCTTCGAACTATAAATCACGAGTCTGTGTACTACAAGCTATTATATATTTGCATAGATTTTACTGGTACAACATTGAAGATACCGGTGTTATAAAAATATGTGGTATAATTCATGATACAGGTTACGAACATTTAAAAAAATGTTTTACTGATTCTAAATTTTTTTATTTTTTTTATTGTCTCAAATCATTATGATAATAATAATAATGCGCAGCAAATAAGCGTCCAATCAATTATTTTTTCGATATAACAACATCGATTATTTACTGATATCTACATGGAGTTTAGACTATTTAAGTAAAGATCCAACATATCAAGAAAGGCATTTTCATAAAAGGATATTCGCAACTATCCAACGGAGACAACGTACAGACGATGGAAAACGGAGAAACTAACAAATACCTGAGATTTCAGCAGGATATTTGGCTACTAGTAGGCAAAAGCTAAAATTTAGGATCAATACATAAAATGAGTAAAATTATTTAAGAGGTCCGAAGTAAAAACAGGCAACTCAGTCCAGGCAATCAATACTTAAATCACGACTGTTTTGACGTACTCTTTTCAAATCATGAAATGGACAAAAACAGTTCTAAAAGGAACTTAGAGATTACCACGAACAATGATAATGAAGAACAGTAACTACAATCCGATGTCATCCACTATTAGAACATCTCATCGAAAAGAGGGTGGAAAAGGCTTGATGAATCTTGTCATGCTACTCTATCGACAGGTAATGAAACTACGCGAATTATTGTACAGGAAATCAAAAACCTCAGCCCTACATCGGAATATATTCAAGGCGAAACGTTGCCTCACGAGAATCTGACTTCAAATCAGTATTAGACATTGTGAAGCTGGAACAATGGTCACAAAAGGAATCACCACTATCTCGACTAGCCTCATATTGACAAAGGAGCTTCAAACTGAAGACTTACTAGTGGATCTTCGTTTCTAGAGAAATAAGGATTTATGATGGCTATCTAGAATCAAGTTACACTAATAACTATATTAAGAATTGGGATTACCAATAAACAACTTTGCCTACAACCATATAGATGCCTAATATTTTGATACTTTGTAACCGTGATTGGTGAATGATACCTGCTCTATGCTATGTAGAGCAGGGCTTCTTAAACTGTGGGTCGCGAACCCCCTGGGGGGGGAGACTATTGAAAAAGGGTCGCAAAGATCTGATACTTTTCAATCATTATAAATAAAATTTTAAAATTAGTATACACACTACGTACAAATATAAATACAAATAAAAATCATACAAAATACTATTTTTTGAAAAAAGTGGCAATGCAAAACTGTTATGTAGGGCCTATAAATGAAAATTTGGAAATAGCATTTAAAATAATAAATACGACGCGCTCCTCGATTTTCAACTGAACGTTCGACATTGATGTCTGGCCGCCGGCGTCAGTGTTTGCAAGTGATTATAAGTACCCAGACGCCGCGTCGCCTTACAGCTTACACATACAATACGGAAGCATAATTAGGGTTGCCATCTCTAAATTTTGGAAAACAGGACAAAACGCGTGAAAACCCCGGATTTTAGAGTCCGAAAGCCGGACATGTCAACAAGATCTTTTAAACATATTCAATGTAAAAAAAAAAAGTTAAAAATGTTATAAATCACCTTTTTTACTCATTCATTATTTTAACAAAACAGAATCATATTACAAATTGACAAATTGTTAATATAAATCAGCTATTTTAATTCTTGAAATAAGAAAACAAAACCTTATTAAAATATTAAACAAAAACATATATTTAATGAATTAAAATATTAAAAGTACCTACTTAGACCATTCTAATATTCAGTCTTACAATTTTTGAGGTAACTCTTTTAGCTATAGTTCTATAATTATTATCTGTTTTACTTTTTATCAGCAGTCATTTATATAACAAAATATACTTATTCTAACAGAATATAAACTAAATGCAGTCTTCTTAAATATTAAACAACAAAACAGAACATTTTTAAAGTTTAGACCTACATCAATGTAAGTTACATTAATAAAATTTTAAATCAAAATAATCAATCCTATACTTATTTTCATCAACTTAAAGTTTTGATCAACAACCATATTTTAAATAGTTTTTACCTACTCAATGAAAACAATCATAACTTTAACTACAAAAATAAAAAGCAATTATTGCACTCACAACACGATTTGTCTATCTAGCTATTAAAGCGTTTTCCTCAGCCTCTTGCCTTTTTACTTATCAGTTTTTTTGTATTTATCATTTTTTCCGATAGCTTTTAGAATATCTTCCCTTTTTAAAAGTAACTTATAAAAATCAGTGCAACTGTATTCTTGGAAATTGAATTTAATTTTAATTATTGAAGAAATTGTTTCTACGCTTAGTAAATTTCTTTCTTTAGTCCATTGTTGTGTAATTAATGAGAATACCCTCTCCACGTTGGCATTATGCGCTGGAATGCAAAAAAAATATTGCGCAATTTTCAGCAATTTCGAATATAAATTCACATTTGGCGTTTTAAAAAATTTTACCCAAAATTGATTGGATTTTAAAAGCTTATCTTGTTCAGTTAAGTTTTTGCAAAAAGCCTTTAAGATCACTTTAAATTCGTCAATTAATTTTGCGTCGTCAATGTCTATATTTTTATCTTTTAAATAGAGGACAGTGTCTTCAATAAGAGTCCACTCTGTGTTGTTATTAATTTTCGGCAAAAACATCCAATCAAATTTCTCAAATTGTTTTAAAGGTTTCATCCATTCTTCAATATATCTTTTAATTTCATTGTAGAAGTCATGTGTGCATTTTTCAAGCTCTTGTTTCCTGTTTTCATCTTCTTTATTTATAATACTCTGAACGTTCAGCGGCACAAAATTTTCCTTAATTCGGTCTTCTAAACTTTTTGTTATGGAAGAAAGTATGCTTTTTGTTTCAAGAATTGAATTATCACCTCTCTCTGTCTGTATTTTTGTGCGAATGGTGTGCATAATTGAGTGTATAAGGAACAGGTATGCTTCCGAGAGAGGATTTTCAAAAAACTGTTTAATTAAAACAGGTGGCTGAAAAGAATAAAATAAGTACCTAAAAATATAGTCAATAGAGAATTTCAATAAATAAACAAAGGGATAAAATTAAAATTGACTTAATATTATTATATTTTTGGATAAAAAGTAGCTAAGTACCTACTTACTGGGGATATAATCATACATAATTTATGCAATTTCAACCTAATCTGTTCGTGTAAAAAGGTTACAAAAATAGATAGACTTATTTTCATATGTATAATCGAAATGTGGATAGCATTCAGAAGAGCAGTGTCGCACTACCTGTAAAAATTAAACTACGATATTTAAGAAAAATATTCTTTGCTTACCACATGTACCTACGTAAGTTCACCCGCTTAACTGGAACGACGCGATATCTGCATTCGTCAAACCGTCGCTGCGGAGTGCGGGACGCGCGTCGTGAATTCGAACGAACGAACGGCGGACCGCAGCTACCACGACGGGAGGGGTGGGGGAACGGTGAATATACTTGGTCCGTCGGTTGATCGTGGTGTGCGAGCATAGATAGTGCGTGACTCGCGGGCGACACAATTTTTTTTAAATTTTCTTATTTAAAAACCCGGTCTACAAATGAAAGCTTCCCCGGACGGTCCCCGGATGCCCTCTAAACTAGGACAAATCCGGGGAAACCCGGACGGATGGCAACCCTGATCATCATATACAGGTAAATATTTTAAAGAAATCGTTGTGGGTATTGTTTTATCAAATTTCCAAAAATATTACCTGATGGACAATTCACAGACATTACAAAACAAACTTCCAGGCCCAGTTCAGACCAAGTTACCATAGTTAAATAGGTGAATATGTTAAAGTACGTACAATTATTATTAGAGACCAATTTGGTAAATAAGAAATCACTCTCCTTTACCTGAAAATCAATTATTTGTAAACTACTTCCAGTAGCTTGTTTACACCATATTCATCAACATAAAACATTGTGGTGTGTACATGAGCATTTTCAAATACACACAAGTACGTATATATTAAATTCAAAAATCTGACATCAATAAGATGATGAATATGATGGCAAAATCAGATGAAAGAATACGTCATGCAATATCAAATTACTTAGTTAAAGGTGTAGAAAATGTGAAAAAATATTGTACATACCTTCCATGTATCTTTTTAGTCAAAATTTAGTTCATTACTTAAACTATATTTACCCAATCTTCATCTATAAAACTTAAAACGTAAGTAAGTTTTCCAAATAGATACAAATTCCGTTCCTATCATTATAATGAATTTCGAAGTTCGTTTGGTTTATTCTGACCTTGGACCTATAAAAAAGATGACATAACTGGCATGCTTGAATATAATTTAAGCCAACTTACAGTAAACCTCAATATTGTCAAATTTTACAATTAATGTTTATTATCTGGATGCATGTTACGTTTCAAAAATATTTATTTATACATCATAATATTAATAAAAATCAATAAGAATCTGGCTCTAGTTCTCACTAATTTTGGTTCATGGGCAATATTTTTCACAATTGAACTAAACAAAGATCAAGAAAATAATTTTGGTGGGAATGTTTATAAAAAATATAAGCTAGGCAACATTGCTATGTATCTGTATTCGTATGTGATAAAATGGCTGCCTTTGTTTACTAAATACTGAGAAAGCATTTTGAATAGATTTGTTCAAGTGAAATATTTTTGAGTGTTTAGATATGTTTCAAGTGACATTTTTTATTTTCATTCCGTAGGTGAGTATAAGTGGCGTAACGCAAACTTATTTGTTGATAAATCGATAACTTTTTACAATATAAAATTGTAGATTTCGTACGAAGGTAAAGCTAGCTGCATTGAAATACCATTGTTGCGCTCATTTTAAAGCAGACGATTTTGAATGGAAGAAAATCCTGGAAAAATATTTTTGAAAAAGAATGTGTAACTGATAAAAGAATTAGCTTATTTACAGAGAAAATTGTTTTCAGGCAAAAAGTTATGTTAAATTTGGGGATATTAAACCGGGTACTTCTTAGCAGTGTTTAGACATCTGAAATGTATTTATTGTCTGTTGGAAAAATATTAGGTTAGGAAAAATGTTGTTGCATACTTATTGCATATTTTGTAGTTTACATCAGTCTAAAAAATCCGCTTGATCCAAATTTTCAGAAATTGAATTGTTCTTATAATGTCATTGGTATCGAGGTTCCAATAAAGCAGGAAACTTTGTAGGAAATCTCATCAGTTCAGATTTCGGTACACCGAAGAAAGTCAAGAAAATATGAGTATTCTGAAAATTACAGTGGCTCTTCAAAGCAAAAATTTTAAGCGACTTCATAAACTTGATCAAAACTAGGGTCTAAAGTAAATTCCTCAAAATCTCTGGTATCTGTTCTAAAAGAAATATCTTCAATTATGAAAAATGCCAAAACAACTTTGTTGGTAAGTTCTTTGAGTAACAATTTCCTCATAAATTTATTAAGAAATGTGTTTTAATAACTATTGTGCTTCATTTAAATAAAAAACACTTATTTGGTGTTTGATGAACTTTGATTGAGAGCAAAATAACTTCCCTCTAGTCTCAAATAAAAGTTTATCTTCTAAAATGTATACAACCAAACTTTTTATTTTTAGGCTTCCATTCCAGGCAGCACTAATGAAATTTTTAAAAGAATGCTGAAAACAAGAAGTAAAGAAAAGTATTCTCTAGAGTTAAGGTCGTTTGCTGTAACCTTAAGTTTAACCAATAGCATATAATCAATTCCATCAAAGATATCAAAGTGCGGAGCAAAGAAGCTTTAAGTGCTCTAAACACAATAGCTAAAGAATTTTGTGACAGGGAAATTGTATGCAATTTGATTTGGGATGAAATTTGCAACAAGAAGACAGATTGACTGGAGAGGAAAAAATTTACAGGATATGTCAACATTGGAACAAACGTGAATACTGATGAATTACCCGAAGCAAGAGATCTGTTGGGTACTTCTTTTTGAAAGGACTTTGTGGTAGCGAAAAAGCTAATTTGGTAAAAAAGTGCCGCGAATTTATGCGTGAAAGTTGGGTAAAAGTTTTGTCAATTATATTTGATAATGCCATGGCCAATTGGCAAAGGGTTAAGTCTTTAGGGGCAGATTTTTCAAATTTAAATTCCTTAAAAACATTTTTTAACCATCCCATCACCCAAGCAACTTCACGTTAATGAAGGTTGGGGACAAGAATTAAAACAAGTCTTACTTTTCATAAAAAGGAAAAAATGAAAGTTAAATTGGCAGCCCAAATTTTAAGTAAAAGTACAACAGATGTCCTTCTTTATTTATTCAGAACAGATATTAATACATATTTTCATAATGCAGGTGCAATTGTATGTATAAAGAATTTTGAGGGTACCGTATTTCTGAATGTTTTCACACATTTTTTCTTAGCTTTTCAACTCTGTGTCACCGTCTACTGTTATGAGATATATAGAATAATTGTAGATAAGTATAATTTTGAATATGCCTCCTTCTGTTTCTTCTTTTAATTTTGTTAGTACATAACTTCTTTTTCCATCGATGTATTTTTTATAGATTATCTTCTAATGCAGAAGATCAAAATTCATTATTTTCATTACTAAAGTGGAGTTTATCACTTCACTCTATCATATTCCTTTTTTTTTCGTGTTTAAAACTCATCGGATTGATTCCTTAACATATATAGCTGTCATAAAAACTCCTGATCTCATTTTTTACATTGCTGACTTGCTGTACTATTATGACAAAAACTTTTTGTAAATTACTGACATCCAACCCAATTTTACTTTAAAAATTTTTAATTGTTAAACAAGATATTTTCTAAAACGACTCATTTCTCCAATAATTCACTTTATTTTCTTCAATTTTCCTGATTTTCATGTCTTTTCTTATTTCACCTTATAACTTTCACAGTATGAAATGTATCTTAAATATTCATATTATTACAACAATTCATGCGTTTAAAAAAAAGTAAAGAAAAGTAAAGGTGATAGGAAGCTTTTCTTTTTTTATAAACATCGCTAGAGTGTAGATTTTTTAACGATATATAATTTGTTTCGATATCTTTTTGCTAACCAGAGTTGTAATTGGACCATTTCGACAAAATTCCAAGTTGCATTATTTGCGAAATTTATCAATGCAAAGGTGAAAACAATGTAACGGCTTTTTATGATAGTTACTGTGCAGCTAGATTTTTTTTTCATTCTCGCTCAACCATAATAGCTGGAAGTTAAATTGGCAACCCAAATTTTAAGTACAACGGATGTTCTTTATTAATAGAGAACAGATATTAATACATACTTCCATAATGCAGGTGCTACAGCTGAATTTGTTTTAATTTCTAATGATTAATTTGATTTTTAACTCTCGTATTAGATTGGCAAAATAAATATTTTAAAAACCACTTAGTTTAACAACAAAATATATAATTGAATCAGTTTATTATTTTTAAAACTACCTTAATAAATATATTTCGAAATATTTCATTTTCTTTGAAACTGGCTTTAATGGAATCATATGTTTATATTAATTTTTTAAAACTCAATTTTTACCTTTTTCATGGCACTTCTATGTTCGAATAATGTCATGTTTGCTTTCGGCTGCGGGAAAACAATAACAAACTGTCGTTAAGTTTCATCATCTTCTGTGTATGATGAAGCAGATGATTCAGGATACTCGAATAATATATATAGACTCTGGAATAAAATTTAAATACATGGAGATGTGGAATTCGGTGAAGAATATAAAGATAAAATCATTACTCGAATGATGAAAGATTATGAGGAAAGCAGAAGTGAAAGTAATGTGAAGAACAGCCATGATGAGGAAAATGGAGCTGAGAACAAAAAAACAAGAAACAAAAAAGTCAGAAGTGTAAATGAAGACAACAAGGAACAAGAAATAAGGTAATCAAAAAGAGAAAATTATGCCCCATCGCGTCATTTCACAACAAAAACAATCATAATTCATCAAGAAGCTCAAACAATCTTGACAGCACTTTCATCCATTTTATCGCACAGAATGGCAAAAAGTCGGGATTGCTTAGAGCGTGACTTATGAAAATTACAACTTTCACTTCATAGCACGCGCATCATCAGTCGTCAGTCCAATCCTTTTTGTCCGTTTTATTTCGTTATCTGTAATTGAATCATCGAGATATTTAAAAATCTTTTTGGTCAATGATCTCAGTAGTTCGAGAATCACTAATTCCATTTGTTGTATCTTCTGCTACTTTTTCCTTTATTTTCTTCTTAAATTTCGGTAACTGATGTCTTCTAAATCTATATGGAACTTTATATCGTCATTTTCTGATTCTACTTGATTTCGATTGTTTTTTTTTTCAACAGATCACCAGATTCACCATTTTCCTACGGAAAAATTTAGAAACTTGTATATTTAAAATTGATCTTGGTCAAGTGGCCAATGGGATGACAATATGTAATAAAGAATACAAATAGAAGCTAAATGTTCCAGTTAGATTTTGGTATAAGAGTGTTTTAAAACTTTAACCTGGAATGATATTCACTCTTCTGAGAAGTTATCCGACTGATCAATGACCTTTTCGACTCTATCAATGTATTTTTTGTCACAATCTGAATAATGAATCTGCCAAAGCCTTGGCAGCTGAAAAAAAACTACAAACTACCCTTTAGAAAGAACATATATTGCCCAAAATGATCAATATATTAATGAGAAAACTGATTTAAATAATCTTAGTATAATTTATGCATATCTTTCAAATTTTTAAAAAGCATATTCTATAAAAATTCAACGCCACTAACAACTAACTAACCTCACCTAACCTATAAATTTAAACTTCACTTATAAGGACCTAATCTATGAAATTTATTGTCATTTCCATTCGAACCTTTAAATATTCAGCTACATTCATAACGTCCTAACCTATTGAAACTTAATGTTATCCATAAATTTACCAATCAATATTCAACATCATTCACTACAATTTATCCTTATCTAACCTAGAAAAATTCAACGTCATTCATTCAAATTCATAACCAATAAAAAATATATGAAAATTTCCTCTTATTTTTTAGTCCTTTTGATATATCCAAATGTTCTTCATTTTAGGTCTCTTCTGTTTCAAAATTAGTTTTTTTGATAGTTTTTAAAAGAAAGATAAATTTTGACGTTTCACCTTTCAAGTCAATAAAAATATGATATTTACACTGACAATTTGCTTATTTATATTGATTTATAAATCACATTCATCATGAATATCAAAATAAGTATAAAATCAACTTAGAGCTTTGTTCTAATAAGAAGAATTAATTTTTCCTTGGTTTCCACATCTTAAATATATTAAATTTATTAGAATTTACAAAATAGAGCTATAAATTTTTCTTAAATTATTTACACCTCTTTTATCATTTATAGCTTTTTCGTTTGTATGAATGTAAACCATTTCTAAAAATTCTCTTTTCGTGTATTAGATTCAGTTTCAAGAATTTTTGAATCTCTATAATTGAATTTATCTTTTTTTTTGATATTTCATTGTTCGTTAATGTAGTTCTATTTTTTTATCGTATTGATGACCACTTAGTTTATTCTCTAAATACTGACATGTTTGCCCTATATAGACAGCGTCACAATTAGTACCAGGCACTTGATACGTATATAATATTACTTCTTTTGTTTTTTGGTGTTTTCGATTTCAATTTAGTGAAATATTTGGTTATGTTAGTAATGTATTATGTCCTTTACGACTAATAATATCATATTTATTGAAATAATTCGATAATTGTTGAGAAAGTCTTTGTACATATGGTAAAGAAAAATGTTTTATGTTTTGTTGTTTCGTTTCTGTTTTGTTTTTAAATTGATTGTAATATCTGTTTATACTTTTCTTGAATATATTATTTATCATTTTTTCCGGATAATTATTATCCTTCAATGAAGTTTTTGCTTTTTGAATAGCTAAGCATCTAAATTCAGGATCTGATAGTTGGGTAGATCTATCAGCTAAACTTATTATCACTGATCTATTTTGTGACATAGGATAACAGGAATTGAAGTTTAAATATCTTGAGGATCATGTTGGTTTCGTATACCATTCTGTTCTAATGTTATTGTTAATTTTATATAATGTGACATCAAGAAAATTGATTTCATTATTTTGCTCAACCTCGATTGTGAATTTTTTATTTATGTTTTCAATTTGATTCTTTGGTACAGCATGAAAAATTAATTTTTTTTATTAGAACAAAGTTCTAAGTTGTTTTTATCCTTATTTTGATATTCATGATGAAGGTGATCTATAGATCTATATAAATAAGCAAATTGTCAGTGTCTATATCATATTTTGATAGAGTTAAAAAAGCTGAAACCTCAAAATTTATCTTTTTTTCTCAAAATTTTAAAACAGAAGAGACTTAAAATGAAGAGCATTTAGATGCTTTAATATAAATCTAAAGGACTAAGAAATAAGAAATTAATGATTAAAAACTTTGACAAGCTTTGATAATATCAAAAATCACCGTCCTTACATCTTAAATATATAGTAGTAGTCAATTAAATTATTTGTATTTTTAATAGAATTTACAAAGTAGTGCTATAAATTTTACCAATTCCATGCATAAACAAAATATTGCGTTGCCATAGCAACGGACAATAACTTATTAGAAGTGTCAGTGTAAATTTTGACGTCAAAAGATGTCCAACGATATTATGAAAATCGAAATATTGGAGTATCCAGCCATCATTAAGTACCTTTATTTAAAAAGGGTAAGCAGATTTACGAAAATACACTTAATACCGTTGGTTATCAATACCTCTTCCTCTATTTTTTCAGCACATTTTTGTGATAGTTGATGACTTTTCCAAATTTGTGTGGCTTTATCCAACAAAATCAACCACGACGAAAGAAGTGACATGTTGTCTTGAAAAATAGCGTAAAATATATCACCTCTTTCGAAAATGCGTGCTGCATGCTTTTTTAATTCTGGGTAATTATACAAATTCTTGAAATATTGTATATAAAATACAAGAGAGTTAATATCATCAACTTTTTCTTTCAAAATACTGTCTGAATGAAGATCTATCAACTTCATTTGCTAATAAATTGGTGGCTGTGAAGCTTCAAAATTGAATGGATTGATGAAAATTGGAAATTCAATTTAGAAACTGAATTACAAATACTAGAAAAACATAAATCTAATAAAATTGTTCAAACTGTCGTCCATGTTGTCTTATAGATTAAACACATACAGTTTCAATACGCCTTAAGGTATTTAAAGTCATCAAAGGTTGCCTTTGAGAAAGTTTCTGAATGCTTCTTCGGTTGAGGCTTGGAGCTCATCTATATTACTATGCCGATTTGCATAAATCTTATGACCACAAAAAAGTCTATAATACTTAATTCCGATGACCTCAGGGGCCATCTGATAAGTCTTTAAATGTTCTCCAACTACCCTTGACTTATTAGCAGGCGCTCCATCTTAGTGGGGAAAAAGGTATGTCCTCCCGCAACTCTGGCATATTTTGTAATATATTTAGGTATCATTGGGCTGTTAAAATACCATCAAAAATTGTATATAGAACTTTAGTGCCCAATACAAAACATGGAATACTAAAACCAAATCGGCATGGTTGTCTTGTATTTTCCCTAGTATATATACTACCCAGCCGCTTGTATGGGATTCATCAGACCATATTACCTTTTTTGCAAAATACAGATTTTCATTAGTTTTGGTTAAAAATTAATTTCAAAATTCCAATCGTTTAAATCGATGGTCATTATTGGACAATTTTAACCGCATACGGTATAAATCTATGCTTTTTTAAAAATTCTTACCTTTTTATTTTTGAGGCTCCTACCTTTTCCTCTATTTTTCCACAGGAACTTTTGGGGTCTTGCTTACACACACACTAAAACATCAATTTCGCCAACCAACATTTTATATGAAATGAAATTTACTGAAGATTAGATAGTGATAGATCAATGTTTTCAGAAAAAAAAATACTACGTTAAAATAGACAGGATGTTTCATTTGAAAAATATCAAGTATGTTCCCAATCTTAAAAACAGTGCTCTAAAAATATTTTTATTTTCGTCTTGTATTTCAGAAACAAAAGTAGTTGGAATATTTCTGTTTGTGATTTTAGAAGTTTTACAAAGAAGTGATATAGGATCGGGAAAAGCGACATGCTTATGTCTTTAATAATAGCCGAGATAAACTACAGCCTTAACCAAAATGAGGCACAGTGAACACAAAAAAAACCCTATTCGTTGTACGTATAATTTTTATTTGGACTTTTAATTAAAAAAAACAAACGAATTATTAACACTGAGAATTTATTTGAAATATAAAGCAGACGGATTTGCTCTTAATTCAAATCGGATACTATTTTATCCAGCAATCATAAAATCCTCTTTTGGTAACTTTATTTTGATTCAAGTATAAATAACCTGCTGAAGCTACACAATCATGGCATTGTACAACCTAAATTTGTCTTGACTTTTTATTAATAGTTAAGTACCAGAATAAACTTTACCCCATTCTTACGACAAAGTTGAATATAACCTTGCTTTGTCGCCGTAACCCCCACGTGATGATCTACAATTGATGCAATAATTTATTATATTTAATATAACGGAGATGAACTACTTGAATATTTCCAATTAATAATAAACTTACCTTGATGCCTTGGCACCTCGAAGTTCAATAGAATTGAACCGAACGTCATTTTTTAAAATTTTTATAAATCCTTTGTCACATATAGCTAATCTAAATTAAGTAAATAATGGTTTTCTAGCAGTAAATATTATTGTTAAGTCATGTGTTATAGCCGTAAACACTGTTCTGTTATGAAATAGCTTTAACATTATGACGTCACAACTATAGTGACCAATTGTGACGCGTTCATAGTCACGTGATTTATTTTTAAATTTCATCAATTGTGTATTGTTTATAATTAATTGAAAAAAATAGTTTTTCAATTTTTAGTATGAAATATCAATATTATTAATAAAGTTTTAAAATATATAAAATATGAATAATTTTTTTTTCAAAATACACACAAAATAAAGTAAGAATTGAAATAAGAGAGGAAATGACAATGACGAAAATCATATTAAAGGAAACGAATATTAACAAATTTTAGATACGTACAAATGTGCAAGCAGAGAATTTTAATCATTTTATCGAGTAGTATTAAAAGTGGGTTGTTTGGCTGGGGTACTTCTAATAATACCCAACAAAAATGAGAGATAAACATAATTAAATATTTTTTTAGAATCATCCGTGGTATAAACGTGTCAAAAAACACTCAACAAGTATCAATTAATTTTTTAAGTACGTCAGTTAAGAATATTTATTCTTTTTTGTCAGTCCTAAGATTGGAAAATTGTGCGGGAAAATTAAATACTTTAAAATAATATGAGAATTTTTGTAACATATATGTAAATTTTTAATGCGAATTTACATGAAAAATGCTCCAGCAGTTGAGGTTTTCTTACTTATATATCACACCATCTAGCAAGAAGTAGCAACCACACAAAAGATTTTTGGGATAAAAAATAGTAAAATAGGTAACCAATTTGCTTACTGTCCGATGATATATAGAAAAATTCTTAGCCTACTATAGAACCAAACAAAATTTCAGTGTCAAAATATTTTATTACTCAACATACTACAGCGAACCTGCAACGTCTCTAGAGCTTTAAAAAAAAGTTTCTTCTTACTCTGCAAACTAAACCTCCACAGCTTCTATTACATCCTTGTTGGAAGAAAATTTACGACCTTTTAAACTTTTTTTCAGTTAAGGAAAGATATGATAGTCAGACGGAGCCAAATCTGGTAAATAGGAGGGGTGTTCTAGTAATTCAAATCCTAAATCATGAATTTTTTGCATGGCAACATGAGATTTGTGTGCAGGGGCGTCGTCCTGCAAAAATAAAACAACTTTGGATAGCGTTAATTTTTTCCCCTAGAGTGGTCAGTAATGTCTAATAGTAATCTCCAGTTATTGTTCTACCCTTATCCGAAAAATCAATCATGATTACTGCATGGCAATCCCAAAAAACTGAAGCAAGAACTTTTCCAGCAGATTTTTGGACACGAAACTTCTTAGGTCTTGGAAAACCAGAGTGTCGCCATTCCCTCGATTGTTGCTTTGTTTCTGGATCGAAAAAAAAGAACCGAAGTCTTATCCATGGTAACAATTCGGTTTAAGAAGTCTACCCTCTTCTACGTTTGCACGCTTTTGGTCAACATTCAAACATCTTCAATGGAATTGGAAATTTACTTCTTTTGAAGCTTGCAGTCCAATTTTTTACGGTTGCATGACTCAAAACATTGCTCAGGGACTAGCACGTCCTCCAACGATAATTGCAGCTATAGTAAAAAACGTATGTGGACGTCAAGTTATTCATTTAACTTGGAAGGAGTTGTGAAACAAGAAATTTTCTTTGATAGTAAATGAATAATCAGAAGTAAAACATTTGAATCTGCTAGTATATATGTTAATGATTTTAGTCATTTTCAGGACTCATTTTTGGCTTCAATCAAACTTTCTGTAGCGGATGCAATCTCTTTATCTAAGCATATAGTTAGATAATATGATAGGAGTTGCGACCGATAGTGGGAATGAAATGTTATAGTATAAATTCTGTAGTAGCATTTCTTAATATATCTCAATTATTTGTCATAAAGAGCACATGTAATTTATTTAGTTCATAAAAATCCTGCATACATTGCAAACTCGATAGTTGTCAGTACAAAGTGTCGTCAATACAATTTTAGATCAATATAGGGAATTACAATTAATCTTTACAGATGCAGTATCAAATAACGATCGTCTAGTTGCATAAATAATAACACAAAAATTAAAAGATTCTACAACAGTTATTTTGAAAATTTTTAATATTTCTTCTAAATTTTTTAATAAATAATGCAGTCAGAAGCTCCTAAATTATCCAAATTATACAAAAATATATTTCAGATACTTATACCTATTTTTGATTGTTTCGTTAAAAGAGATTATTTAAATAATAGACCAAAATCCTTATTACAGTTAGATTCAACTAGTGAACAAATTAAATTTCCTAAAAGATCTTCATTAAAAGAAAATAAAATTATTTAATTTCAAGTTCAAAATATTGCATAGAGGAATATTGCACTTCACTTGACATGCAAGTCTGTTGCCATCGCAACATGGCTGCCACTAACCAAAATTATATACTGAAACACCAACACTCACAATTACACTGTCTGACTCGCATTTCGAAAACCGTAATTACACTGTCTAACAGTCAGACAGTGTAATTGTGTTGGTGCAGTAGTGTAAACAGTGTATTCAGTATGAATATTGCCAACGGTTCCAGAAATTCCAACTTACAAAATTGTTTAAGTAAAAGTAAAGTAAACAAGAAAAAGTGGGTTGGTGCATCACAGGCAATAATTACATCTGCGGCTGCCTTGCTTTTGGAGTATGGAGGCAGAAAAAAGCAGCCAGGCGGTGGAGGGCCAGGCCGTGGTTAGATAGAACAAAAAGAAACAATTTAGTTAGAGAGCTAGGTGAAAAAACATTCAAAAATTATTTGAGAATAGATGAAAAAACATTTGAAAAACCCCCGAGAAAAATAAAACATAAGATATCTCAAAAACCCTTTGCAGATCATAAACTCATTGTAACACTAAGATACTTAGCTATAGGGGAAAGTTGAATTGAAATGAATTGAAAACATTGCAATAGGGAAGTGAATGGAGTGAAAAATCTAAAGAGTTTTTTCACTTTACAAGATATTTTTCAAAAATATTAGTTTGCAATAGACACTTCTTCTATTGTTTTGTTTTTAAAATGTTTGCTTTCTGTTTCTATAATGATATTCAACAACTAAAGCAGAGTGGCTAAAAATTTTCAAGGAATTTGAATTATAACTATAAGAAATGCAAATTATAATATTTTGAATGTGTAGCAGAAGCTGCTTTTGGTATTATTATGTATTATGGTAGACCTAGAAATGAAGTACTCAACATCTGAAAAGTTACAAATTATTTTAATGACTGAATAATGAATAAAATATGTTGGCAATATTGTTTCAATTTCTAGTTTTTCTATTTTTAGTTTCACGTTAAAAAATTGTTACTTACCTTTATAATGTAATATTGTAAATTAGTTTATTCTACTTCTAGTGTAATATCAAATTTTACTTTTAGATTATTAAAGTCTAATGTAATTTTTTTTCAAGGAAAACAAAGCCACGTGAATAAAATAGAATATAAATTAGATATACTTTTATTGAATATTAAGTATTATGAGAACTATTGAAAAAAGGAAACTGTAAAATAAATAAAGAGACCAGAAATAAAATATAATTAGAAATGAATAGTAATTCATTTTTTCTTGCTCTCTTTTTGCATCAAATTAAAGGCTAGAAATTTTGCTATTCAAGTCATCAATTTAATCTTGATTCTCTTATGTCTCCATTTCATCTGCAATAAATATGGAAATAAATTATTTGTAGTAAAATAGCAATTGAGAGTTTTCAAGTCTTCGATCAACTACCTATCCCTCTGCTGTTATTGTAGTTTTTGTTCCATTAATTAATTTCACTGACCCAATTTCTAGTGAGTAATAATGGCAGATTAAATGATATGTGGATAATATGAGCAGGGGACAGCCTCTTTTTTAGTACTTTTTTAAAAAACTTACTCTGCAAATAAACGATGCTTTTTAGGCTGATGATGAACTTCTTCACTATTCTTTTTTTACTTGGCAGCACTGTCACTGCAGAGGTAAATAGATTTGTGATATTTTCTTTTTCTGGTTCCCCTAATCTACCGCCTCTTTTTATTTTGAATGACTTTGGGCCCTACTGAGATGGTGTTTCAGATTATCCTTTTTGGGATAAGCATCCCAAGCTTTCTACATCACTGTACACAATTTCAGGTTCAAGGTTCTGCTACAAAAAAAGAGAAATTTGAAATACTTCTTATTAAATATTTAAGCTAAAAATTACATACACTTTCTGATATACTTTCAGATGCATCACTATTAATTTTTAGATTTAATTTACCTTTGAACACATTGGATGCTCCTTGATCAGTAAATAGAAGGTCTTTATAAAACCACAACTTTGGCAAGTAAATATTATCAGTAGATGCTTCTAACATCTCACTTTATCTTATTTTTAGCTTTTCAGCTACAAACTGGATCCTACGACAGTGAACCTTTTTTAACAACCCTCACAGTGAGATTTGTTGAAATTAAATTATTTATTTCCCTGATGATATTCTCAAAAGGCCACAATCTGTTGTTTATATGTAATAAATCTAAAGCAGTTGTGAAGTATAAGTATAGATGTTATTTTGTTATTATTTGTTATATTTATTAATTGTTGTTTACATGTCCGTGATCTTATGCTAGTGGAGCTCTCTTCATACTTTTACAATTCATTTCAGGCCTGCCACAGGTTTAATTTAAGCACACGACTCTCTACTTTACTACTATGATTAATTATGATATATGTAATTATAATATCTGTTTTAATATATAATGAAATCCATTATTTTTGCTATGAATTCAACAGTCTTGAGCCGACTGTCGAGAAAGATGTAAAAAGATAAAGATGTGAAGGCCAAAAAGTAACAGTATTTATGAGAAAATAATATATAGTTTACTTACTTTTTACAGGATAGTTTATCCATTCTTGATCACAATAATAAAAATATTGGAAACAACAAGAAGAAAATCGAACTAAAGTTGGATTCAAAGATTATATACAGGGTTAGATTTACCACGAGATCGAAAAGATATTAGATTACTTCTATGGTCAACTGATCTGACACTGACATTTGGTTGGTTGTTAAGCAAAAAATAACTAGATTTTTCACTAGAATAGCAACTCGTACGCAATAAAAATGGCACAAAACCGAAGTGTTTGATCTTGCCGTATTTGTGATACTTCTATATGGGCAGTTTCTATAAGTGGAAGACTAAGGATTACAGAATGGTAACGATTTTTCTATCCTTCGAGGCTACAGCTTGATTCTGCGCGCATTCTCAAGCATGGAGTATAGATAAAGTGTCTAGAAAGAGAGAGAAAATGAAAGTTGTCGGCACCGTAACATAGAGACGTTTTTTCATATACCAACTGCCCATAAAGGAGTATTACATATATGCGGAGGATAGAGAAATCGTTGTCATTCTGTCTTCCTTGGTCTTTCACTTATAAAAACTATCTGTTGATTCTCAGATACTTATTGAAGCAACTCTATTCATCATTGTCTATGTTCTCTGTCCTGTGCGCGAGAAAAACAAACTAACAATACGTGACAGCTAGGAGGGTGAACGAGATGAACGAAGCAAGCAACAAACAACGTCAGACGTCAGTAGTGATGGCCAGAGAGCACTTTTTAGACAAATGATAGTGTCTTTGAACATTTTCTTATATAGAAGTTAATAAATATAAAAACTATCCACGCTATTCATTATTTTAACATGGTAGCAGAGCGTGGTTTGTTAAAAAAAGGTAATTGAATAAGAAGATTAAGTCGATATTTGAAAAAGTAAAAAATTGAAGGTTAAATAGAATAGCTTGAAAGCATGGCCGACAGAAAAGACGATTTTGCTTTGCCGATATTTGATGGTAAAGATTGGACCAAATGGAAATTTAGATTAATGCTAGTATTGGAGAGTAAAATTTGCATAAATGTAATTAATGAAAAAATGCCAGAGGGAATAGAAGAAGAGGCACAGAGAACAAATTGGAAAAGAAATGATGTCAAAGCAAGATCTCTAATAGTACAATGTGTGTCAAATGCTCAACTTGAACTAATTATCAACGAAAAAACAGCATCTGATATGATCCAAAAATTGAATTCAATATATGAACCATCCTCAACAGCATTGAAGCTAATTGCAAAAAGAAAATTATTAGAATTAAAAATGAAAGAAGACGATGATGCTAAAGATTTCTTAACGAGATTCGAACAACACAAATGAATTACGAAGTACAGGAGAACAAATATCAGAAGATGACCACCTTAATTATCTATTACTTACTCTCCCAGAAACCTATGACAATTTAATAGATATTGTAGATGCATTGCCTCCTAATCAAAGAACTGTAGAATATGTTAAGTCAAAGTTACTCATAGATTTCAAGAAGAATCCAATTAAAGAGAATAATACACAAGTATTTAACTCACGAGCAATAAACAGAGGAAATCATGTAAAAAATTATGATGAACAGTATGGTATAAAAAAATGCTTCAAATGTGGACATATGGGTCATATACAGAGATTTTGTACAAGTTATCGCAATACAAAAGGTCACGGGGACCATAGAGGATCTTTTAGAGGCAGAGGAAGATACAGAGAAGAAACAAGCAGTTCTAACTCAACAGGAAATTTTGCAGATGCACAGGAATACAACTCTTTTCAGGTAACAGTCATGAATTCAGAGAAAGATGTAACGGAAGCGAAAGAAAAAATAACATGGCTTCTAGACAGCAGATGCAGCGATCATATTGTTAATAAAAAGACTTATTTTAACGAGATAAGAGAATTAAAAAAAACAGTAAACATTAAGGTAGGTGACGGTCATATAATAAAAGCCTTGGCTATAGGGACAATAGTAGTAAATTTTACTGTAGGTGATAAAGAAATCAAAACACATATTAAAAATTGCTATTTTGCACCAGAAATGTCAAAAAACTTATGTCAAAAATAACTGATAATGGCAATAAAATTTGGGCTCAGCAGAATTATTTGAAAATTCTAAACAAAAATGACGAAACTATTGCATTAGCTGAAAAGAGAGGAAACCTATATGAACTAAATGGTAATATAGTTTTAGAAATTGAATCCAATGTTTGTAATGTTGTTAAAGAAAAAGAAAAATGGCACAAAAGGTTAGGTCACATAAATTTTAAAAATCTCTCAATTATGTGTAAAAATAATGTTGTGAAGGTTTACCCAGTTCATTAGAAAATACACTTATTCAATGTGAAACATGTTTATTGTCAAAAATGACAAACTTTAAATTTAACAACAATAGAAAGAAAGCTAAGGATACTTGTGAAATAATACATACCGATGTTAACGGCCCAATTACCCAGCAAGGTTTCAAAGGTGAAAGATACTTTGTATCTTTTATTGATGACTTTAGCAAATTTGTTATGACATATTGTATACAGTCTAAGGATGAAGTTTTTAGTTGCTTTAAACATTGTGTAAATCTAATTCAAAATCAAACTGGCCATAAAATTAAAGAAATTAGATGTGACCGGGGCAAAGAATATTTGAATAAAAATTTTTACGAATTTACAAAAGAAAATGGTATTTGGCTAAGACCAAGTCCTAGCTATACACATGAATTAAATGGGGTAGCTGAAAGATACAACAGAAGTTTAATGAATACTGCAAGATGCTTGTTAACAGATGCTAACCTAGATAAAAAATACTGGCCCGAGTGTATAAAAACTGCCACGTATCTTAGTAATAGAGTAACTAAACACAATGATTTCAATAAAACCCCGTATGAATTGTTTTTAGGTAGAAAACCAAATGTTTCAAACTTGAGAGTTTATGGCAGTACAGCTTTTGTAAGGATTAGTGAAACAAATAGGCATTCAAAATTAGAACCCAAATCAGAAAAAGGTATTTTGATAGGGTACTGTGATAATGGCTATCGAATCTTAGTAAATGATAAAATAGTTGAGAGCAGGCATGTGAAATTTGTAGAACAAGATGAAAAGTACATAAAAATATCAAATGATCTGAATAACGATAGTGTAATTGAAGTGAGAAAGATTGATGAACAAGAAAGAGAGAATGAAGTGAATGAGAATGATAGAAAATTGAATGATAATTCAGAGAGTGAAGTGTTGAATGAGCAAAATGAGTCCAGTGGCAAAATTCCGGATAATAGACCTAAAAGAGAAGAAAAAAAACCTGCTTGGCATAATGACTACATAGTAGATGCATATTTTTCCAATGTTTCAATCCCAAACACATATAATGAAGCTATAGAGTCGAATGAAAAAATCTTCTGGCAAAAAGCTATGGAAAAGGAAATAAATTGTCTAAATAAAAACCAAACATGGGACTTGATAGATATACATGAAGTACCTGAAGATAAAAAGATTATAAAAGTGAAGTGGATTTACAAAGTGAAGTCAGATAATACATTTAAAGCTAGATTAGTTGCTCTCGGTTATCAGCAACCAAAAAGCTTAGAAGAAGAAATATACTCGCCTGTTGCTAAAATGCCCACAATAAAAACCTTGCTGTCAGTAGCATGTAACAGAGGTTGGTACATTCATCAAATGGACGTACAAACAGCCTTCTTGAATGGAAAAATAAATTCTGAAATATATTTACACCAACCTGAAGGATTTCGGTGCAACAAAAACATGGTTTGTAAATTGAATAAAGCCCTATATGGACTACGAGAAAGCTCAAGAGCATGGTATGACTGCTTTCATGAATATATGATTTTGTGGATATCACGAAAACAAAAGGTAGTTACTAGGTCGTCTTGCCACGCAGAGTACACCGCTTTAGCTGAAGTTACAGATGAAGTGCTTTTCTTGTTAGGCATCGTTAAAGATTTGCAAATTAAAGTAAATCATCCTATTGAAATATTTGAAGACAATTCATCAGCTAGGCATATGGCCAATAATGGGAATTTTTCAAAAAACAGTAAGCACATAGATGTTGGGTATCACTATGTACATGATTATGTTAAAAAGGGAACAATAAAGGTAACAAAAACTTCATCTGAAGATCAATTGGCAGACATTTTAACCAAAGCGCTAAGTGTCATAAGATTTGAAAAATTAAGACAACTGTTAAGTATATGTTAAATAGTATTAAGTATATATGGTATGTTATGAGTGTTGCTTCCATAAGTAAGGAGGTGTGTTGATTCTCAGATACTTATTGAAGCAACTCTATTCATCATTGTCTATGTTCTCTGTCCTGTGCGCGAGAAAAACAAACTAACAATACGTGACAGCTAGGAGGGTGAACGAGATGAACGAAGCAAGCAACAAACAATGTCAGACGTCAGTAGTGATGGCCAGAGAGCACTTTTTAGACAAATGATAGTGTCTTTGAACATTTTCTTATATAGAAGTTAATAAATATAAAAACTATCCACGCTATTCATTATTTTAACACTACCCATATAGAAATATTACATATATATATATATATATATATATATATATATATATATATATATATATATATAAACTTTAGTTTTGTGCCATTTTGATTGCGTGTAAGTTGCAATTCTAGGGAGAAATCTAGTTATTATGGGTTAACAACCAGCTAAATGTCAGTCTCAGATCAGCTGACCTTAAAATTAATATTTTCGACCTCGTAGTAAATCTAACTTTAGTTCGATTTTGTTCTTGTTGTTGTATGCAAGATTTATATTCAATTTTATTATTTTAACTTTGCTTCGTCGTCGTCGAGTAACGATTAAATTTGAAATGCATGTATTTTTGAAAAATTTTAAGTTTTTGGGTTGGTAGCAAAGGCTGGAACATAGATTTATATGTATATATATTAATGCAGCTAAATGTTCTTCATTTTAGGTATCTTCTGTTTCAAAATTAGTTTTTTTGATAGTTTTTAAAAGAAAGATAGATTTTGAAGTTTCGACTTATCCCTAAGTATTTTGGAAATATATTTCCATATTAATGGAAAAAGAATGGAATATTTATGTTAAGTTTACTTAAGATAGTTTCCTCAAGATCTTGCTTGCTATGTGATATGGAAAGTCCTATAGTACAACTGACAATTTGTTTATATATTTAATTCTTATATTTGAAGTATGTTATTCTAAGTGTTAGCTTTATAACTTTGATAAGAGTTATTTTTGTTTGAAATTGAGATTATAAATAATTTTTATTTGTTTTGATCTAATTATGCATCATTATTCGAAGTTAAATGAATAATTAATAAATTTGTAAATTACTTACATACTTGCAGACATTTGTATAGAGGCAAATTTCTACAACAACGTTCATTTTACCTCCATGAAAGGTTATGAGTTTTTTAACTAAAAATAATTTAAAACAAAATTAAAAAAAAGAGTTTGCTCTGTATGTGTTTTTATAAATGTGTTGTGTATAGGCAACAGCATTGTCTATTATTATCAGTCGCCACGAGGCTAGTTTACTTGTCTTTTGTTACATTTTGCACCTTAAATAATTGAGGTTAGGGTTAGAGGTATTAGAATACTTGAAACAATTGGTCAAATAGGTGTTATAGCTTTGTGCACTTTTAACAGACCATATATATTTTAGAGGATATTAATTTCCAATTTCAGATCAGATGATATTATTTCACTACTGCTTCTTAATTTATTTTTGGAATTTCTGATAATATTACAAGTATCAGATCTTATTTTATTTTGAGTTTTATTATTTAGATGATTGGTGTTGCATTCAATATTACTTAAGATATTAGTCACTCATAATAGATAATTCAATCTCAATAAAATTTTTGATCCATTTCAATATTATTTCGTTTCAATTTTTATAAATTGGTTATTGTTTAAGTATTAGGTTATTAATTTTTAACAGTTCTTGCTCTGCATTTTTTAAAAAGAGAGGGTTCTGTAAAGAAATTTTTCGTCAAATTTTTGGAAAATGTTATTAGGAATTTGTTTATCTATTATAATTGCTTTGTCTACCAATTCATTTTATAATCTTATAATTAAATGGATTCAGTAATAGTTTTATGATTTGAAACATACACATATATAAAACATTATTCTGATATTCATGTTACAAGTATTTGTAAATTTTGAATGAGATAATTTTAAATTTAGAAATGTAGGTATCAACTATTCTTTTTTGGATCTAAATAGAAAAAATTTTTGGTTTTTCTGCTTCGCAATTTTTGTAATTTTTCATTATTTGTTTGTTTACATTTCCACATACAAGTCTCATGTTAATGTGAGTTGATATTATTTCATCAATTCCAATTAATTTTCTCGTTTTACTTTTTGAAACTCTTTTTGACAAGAAAGATAAATTTTTCTTTGGTTTTTACACCTCAAATATATGTGGCAGTTACAAATTAAATTATTCATAGTTGCATAAAAATTTATCTATGAATTTTACTTAAATTATTTAGTTCTTTTTTATCACTGCCTATTTTCTCGTTCCTATGTATGTGAACCAATTCTCAAAATTCTCTTTTCCGTATATTGGATTCTGTCCCTTGGTATTCAATAGGTAAATTGTTTTGTTATTATAAGTAATATTTTCATTAAGACAACAATTTATTATCGATTGAAAGAGACCTAAAATTATTGGTATATTCTTACTTGGAAAAAATTGAGATTTACCCATTAAACGAATAACAATTTTGTAAATATTTTGATGCTTCCCCATGTTTTTTGTTTATTTTTGTGATGAGTATATGGTTGCTCTTAATTAAATTGATTGTGTTGCAGAAGGAAGATTCATTTGGATTCAGGAACCTACTGTGCAAAGTACAAATGCAAAAGGTATGTAAAATTCTCCATATAGATTAGCTGATGATTAAAATATATAAAATTGGAAAAGAAAATAACTCTTTGTTTTTCGTTTAGAACTAGAAGTAGAAATTCAATCAAAAGTTCCGCGTATTTGTAAAATCAGGCATGTGTCTAACGTTTCTGTCCGCTCACGACTCATGTATTCATTTTGAGCTCTCAGAACTCTGTTCTCTGCTTCGAAAATAACTACTTACGAACCAATCTACCGATTTGGACGTTTTTGAATGATATAGTCGAGTTTTTTTGAGCTCGTATAGATATCATCAAATCAAAAACGATCCTATACGAAATTTCGAAGTTATGTTACAAAAAACATTCTCCTAGTTTTTGTTGATTTCTTAAAATCCACTGGTCTGAATCGGTCCAAATTGTACTCAAAATCTTAAGTTTGGTCAATCCCTTTCGAATGGCTCCATCCACGATGGATTCGGTCGAGCGATTCAAAAGTTATAAGAGGGTCACATGCATACATACATACATACAAATTTTTTTTTTTTTACTTCGTCGTGATGCCCTGCCTCTTATCCTTTTTTTTATTGTCTAATAGTTTCTAATTGCTCTTGTTCTTTCGTCTCTTTCCTTTTGTGTTATAATGTTCGACGTCATAGTAGATATCACGTTCCACATTGTAGGAGACTGTAGCATGGTTTGGACTATGTTTTCTGGGGTTATGATGGTATTTGCTTCTGTTTCAGCTTCTTCTTTCATTTTGCCACCTAGGGCACGCAAAAAAGGTATGATAAACATCGTCCTGTTCATTGCCACAATACTGGCAAAGTGGCGAGTCTTTTATTTTGAATCTGCAGAAGTATGCTGCAAAGCATCCATGTCCACATAATAACTGGGACAAGGCGTACGTTATCTCCCCATGTCCTCTCTTGTGCCAAGGTTTAAGTTCCGGTATGAGTCTTTTGGTCCAAGCGCCCAAGTGGTGTGTTGCTTCCCATTTTCTTTGCCATTTAGTTAGCGTGTTTTCTTTTTCTGTTGTTTTAACTGCTTGCTCTTTTCCATGTGTGGCGGTTCTCTCGTTCACCAGTAGGTCTATGGGTATTATACCCGCCAATACTAATATTGCCTCGGTGGATACAGTACGGAACGCACTGCATATGCGGATAGCTAGTTTTCTCTGTATCTTGAGGAACATAGATCTATACTTCAGATGTTTCAGAGATTCTTGCCATACTGGTGCAGCGTATAGCATAATCGAGTGGGCTACCGCCGACAGCAGTTTGCGCTTACTTGACGATGGTCCCTCTCTTTTCGGCATCAGGCGGCTAAGAGCCATTATCGTCGCTTCAACCTTACGGCTTGTGTTTACAATATGAGCCTTCATTTTAGCGCCCTGATCGAAAAATACCCCTAGGTATTTAGTTTGTGGTTGAGTGAAGACCGGTGTGTCTATTATATCGATAGTCACCTGTTTAACAATCTTTCTATCCACCAGCAACGTTGCCTCTGTTTTTTCTGACGCCAATTCTAGTCCTCTGGATTTCATCCATTCCACAACCCTTTGCACTGCTAAGCTGGTCACAGCTACGATTTCGTTCTCCGTCTTCCCACTCGCTACTACCGCCAAGTCGTCAGCGAATCCAATAAGCACGACTCCTGGCGGCATATCCAGGCGTAGTACATCGTCGTAGTAGACGTTCCACAAAGTGGGTCCAAGTACAGAGCCTTGCGGTACACCACTTGTCACTTCCATGTTAGTTCTGTCGTCAATTAAGATCCTTCGGTTGGTAAAGTAGCTTTTTACCATTCGTATCAAATATGGTGCAATCTTTCTTTTTTCAAGTTCTCTTACGATGCCTTGCCAGGGTGCCGAGTTGAAGGCATTTTTGACATCCAGGGTAACTAGCAAGCATAGTTTTCTATTTTGATGTGCGAGTCTTTTTGCTTTATTCCTGTTCTGCAGATTTCTTCAACTATTCTTTCTTTTATAAGGTGCTCTAGTAGTTTTCCCATGCAATTTATTAGGCACAGCGGTCTGTATGTGAGTTTTGATTGTCCTTCTTTACGTGGTTTTTCTATGAGCAGCAATTTGGCGGTTTTCCAGATATCTGGGAATTCGCCCTTCAGGATTTGCTGGTTCATTACATTCAGACAGATTGGTGAAAGTCTTTGTGCGACACATCTAATTATCTCCGGTGGTATATGGTCGGGTCCTGCAGCCTTTTTTAATTTGATCCTGTTTGAAGCTCGATCCAGCTCTTCTGCCGAGAATAGTGGAATAATGTCTCGTACCTCAGTGGTACTCCACTTAGTTTTCTGGTGTTGTGGGAACAGCTTCTTAGCTTCGTCAAGCATGAGTTCTTCTGACAACGCAGGAGGTGATCTCAAGCTCAGTTTATTCATCACTATCTTGTATCCCAGTCCCCATGGGTCTTCTTCAACTTCTTCAATGACCCTTTTCCATTTAACCTGTTTTGCTCTTAGGATGGCGTTCTTTAGCCGCGCTCTTTCTTCTTTGTAGGCTTGCCGGGATGTATCTTTTTGTTCTTGCGATATATTAGGTTTTTTATTGAGCCTTGTCATATTTCTCTTCCGTGTAAGGCATTTTTTCCGAGTCTCGGGATACCCTTTCGTTGGAATGTATTATCACATGCATGGCTGATGTTCTCAATTAATCTCTCTGGCTTTAAGGTTTGTTCTCTTGATGGTAATTTGCTTCGCAGTTCATTTATGAAGTAATCCATTTGTGTCGTATCCACCCTCCAGCCGCGGCTCTTCATCTTCATTCTTACGCTATCTTTCTTAATAGCTATATCAAAATAAATGTAATTGTGGTCTGTAAGATTTTCCTCTTCAGACACTCTCCAGTTCGTTACTAAAGGCGCTATATTGGTTGCCGCGAATGTTATATCGATAATGGATGAGCTTTGGCCTCTACGGAAGGTAGGTTCACATCCGGTGTTCAGTGAAATTAAGTTTAGTTCTGAGGCCCATTCAGAAAGAATATCGCCTCTAGAATCATTTGTTGTTGAGCTCCACATCATTGATTTCGCGTTGAAGTCCCCGCAAACCATCACTTATTTTTCCGTGTAGCCATACTATTTTTCAGTTCATTCAGTAAATGTTGGAACTCTTCGAGCCTTATATTTGGCGACATATAACAGCTATATATAGTGATTTTGATGCAGTCAATCCAGACAAATCCATTTCCCTGTCCCCAACCTTGTATCGATATGTGCTTGCTTGCTGGTAAGCAAATTGCTGCATCTATATTGATATCTGTGAACCAGCCGCTCTTTTTAGCTAAATTCTTGTTTGGTTCGCTTATGATTGCAATGTCTATTTCATTTGTAGCTGTTGTTTGTCGCAGTAAGTCATGTGCTGGAATACGCCTACCTAGGTTAATTTGAACTAGTTTGAACATTTTGTTGACGGTTTGTTCGCAGCCTTTTTATCTCTCCTCTATATAAAGGGCACTTTAGGGAAAGTGGCCTATGACCGGGGATGTTGCATAGTACGCAGTGAGCTTCTTTCGTGCAGTCTTTTTTCTGGTGGTTATCTCCCCCACATTGTATGCACAGTCGTGTTCTATCAGGGCCCTTGCAGAATTTGGCTATATGACCAATTTCCCAGCATCGATGACACGAGTCCACTCTCACCCTTTCTCTCACACTGCAGTTTACCAAACCAATTCTTATTTTGCCCATTTTGAGTAGGCTATCGGCAGTTTCTTTTGGCATAAAGACGGTAGCTGCTTGTGTCCCGCCATAGTCAGGCCTCAAAGAGCCAACTCTTATGTCTCCTGTTGGTTTTCTTCCCTTGTCGATGTCTCTGATAGCAGCTTCCACTTCTTGTTTGCTAGCGACAGCATCAATGTTCTTAATATGGAGAACAACCTCCGCTTTTTGGACTCCTCTTAGCGCTTTAACTCCATTCCTTCCCCTAAGAGCTTCAACTAGTCGTTCTGCGCCCCCAGCTGTTTCCTCCATTTTGAGGAGTAGGTTCCCGGACTTCGTCATGCGGACACCCCCAACACTGTCACTTAATCCTTTCTCTTGCACTTCTTTTTTAACCTCCTTCAGTAAATCAGCATAGATTCGGTCGCCTACGTCAATGATTACTGCCTCTCCTTGTTTCCTGGACTGAGCTCTCGTTTGTCCCTTATTGTTTGATTGGATCTAGGCATATCCTTAATGCTCCTGTTGGTTTTTGTATAATCACAATATTATTGACCCATTCTGTTGGTTGTTCTATCTTGGAAATTATATCCCTGTTTTCAAGATCATCTAGTGCCTTCTTTAATTTTGGTTTTAATGTTTCTGGCACCCTTCTGCAGTTACTAGAATATGGAACTGCATTTTGTTTTAGTACTATCTTATATTTATATGGTACTTTTCCAGTACCCTCAAAAACCTCAGAATTTTTTGTTAAAAAATTATTTTTATTATTAACTTCACTAACTTGTTTTATTAATTCAAGCTTGAAACAGGTGTTTAATCCCAAAATAGGCATACTGTCACAATCAACAACAATAAATTTAATTTTAGAAAATTTTCTTTTTACCATACAATCTAATATTACATACCCCTTAGCTTTTATTTTATTATTACCATATGTGTTCAACGATAGTCTATTTTTTACTATTTTATTCTCTGCTCCTATCTTCCTAACAAACTTTATGGGCAAACAGTTACAATTCGCACCCGTATCTATCTTAAAAGTAATGTACTCGTTATCTATTAATACATTCTCAGTCCAAATATCTTTATTCTTATTCTTAAACTTCACCTGGTCAAGTGTCACTGAATCTAAATATGGTGTGTCTGATTCTCCCTCGTTACTGCTATTCTCTGACCCACTCTTCTCAACCTCATGCGTTTTCTTCTTACTTCTAATCTTTTCCTTACCTTTAAATTGCTGCCTATTATAGCAGAACACTGCGAAATGATTTGGCTTTTTACATACTGAACAGGTCTTCCCGAAGGCAGGACAGTTTCTGGGACTATGTTTTGTCTTGCATTTGAAGCACTCGTATGCACTGCTACTGCTATAAGATTGATAATGCTTCTTGACTGCATCCACTTGTGTTGCATTCCCTCTTATATTATGAACTTCCTTTTTACTTGCTTCTGAGGATCTACATATGTTTTCTGCCTGACTGAGAGTCAAATTTTTCACTCTGAAGAGCCTTTCTTGTACCTCTGCATCTAATATACCAGCTACTATTCTATCTCTTACCAGAGAATCATGCAATGTTGCGAACTTGCATGGCTTTGCTAACTTTTTTATTGCCGTAAGAAAGTTATCAAAGTCTTCCCCTTCTTGCTGACAGCGCGTGTTAAACTTGAATCTATCAAATGTCTCATTTTTAAAGGGCATGCAGTGATTTTCAAACTTTTCTATGACCTTATCATATTTTTCTTCATCTCCAACTTATCAAATACAGGAAAAAGATTTCAAAGCAGACAATTTTCAATGGAAGAAAATCCTGAAAAAATATTTTTGAAAAAGAATGTGTAATTAATAAAAGAATTAGCTTATTTACAAAGAATATTGTTTTCCGGCAAAAAGTTATGTTAAATTTGGGGATATTAAACCGGATACTTCTTAGCAGTGTTTAGACTTAACATCTGAAAGGTATTTATTGTCTGTTGGAAATTTTGTAGTTTACATCAGTCTGAAAGATCCGCTTCATCCAAATTTTTAGAAATTTAATTATTTAACTCACCTGAAACTTCAAGTGCTTCTAAAAGTATTGATAAATTTGCCACTCAGAAAGCCAGAAAGATTATTTTATAATTAGGTAATTATAATGATTAGGTACCTAGTCTCTAAACTGTAGAACAACTGATTGATATACTTTTCGTTGAGTATTGAGTTGGTACATTTTTATGCAAAAGTGATATTGTTTGTTTTTAATTTGATGAAGTATTTTGTTGGTATTATATAAGCTGGCCAAAAAAATGAAGTTTTCAAATTTTATTTGCATTTTTACTCATGAATCACTTCTTCACAACGATGTGACGTAGGAATACGATAAAAATATGTAACTATCTAATCTATTTTTTCCATAAAACTGAAAAACGACAAAACTACAGATTAACTATCAAGTTAAAGGTATTTGACCTTGAACAGAAAAAGAATATACAATTTGTGAGTATCCTATTCTGTAGAGTTTTGTAAGTAACTAATTTAACCATATGACTGGAATAGGGAAATATAAAAAGCTTTTCTAAAAATTAAAACTAAAACTAATAAGTCACTTGAACAATATCTAAACACTCAAAAATATTCACTCCAACAAATCTATTCAAAATGCTTTCTCAGTTTTTAGTGAACAAAGGCAGCCATTTTATCGCAAACGAATACAGATACATAGCGATGTTGCCTAGCTTATATATTTTCATAAACTTTTTCATCAAAATTATTTTCTTGGTCTTGAAAATATTTTTATTTAGGAAAATAACGATAAACCTCGAAGGAAAAAATCATGTCTAGTTAAGATGTATCAGTATAATTCCGCAATACCGTCAATATCCAGTGTCGAGTCAGAGCACTGAATGAAAACGTTAGCCCTCCAAAAAAGAAGAAAGTAAGATTTGATCTCGAAAATATATCTATACCTACTTAAAATTTGGGTTGCCAACTTAACTTTCATAGCTATTATGGTTGAGAGAGAATGAAAAAAAAATCTATATGCTCAGTAACCATCACAAAAAGCCGTTACATTGTTTTCACCCTTGCATTGATAAATTTCGCAAATCATGCAACTTGGAATTTCGTCGAAATGGTCCAATTAGAACTCTGGTTAGCAAAAAGATATCGAAACAAATTATATATCGTTAAAAAATCTTCACTCTAGCGATGTTTATAAAAAAACAAAAGCTTCCTATCACCTTTACTTTTTTTTAAACGCATAAATTGTTAGAACAGTATGAATATTTAAGATACATTACATACTGTGAAAGTTATGAAGTTATAACTTCTTGCATAAGTTGAAATAAGAAGAGACATGGAAATCAGGAAAATGGAAGAAAATATCTTGTTTAACAATTCAGAAATTTTCAAAGTAAAATTTGATTGGATGTCAGTAATTTACAAAAAATTTTTGTCATAATAGTATAGCAAGTCAGCAATGTAAAAAATGAGATCGGGAGTTTTTATGACAGCTATATATGTTATTAAGGAATCAATCCGATGAGTTTTAAACACGAAAAAAAAAGGATTATGATGCAATGAAGTGATAAACTCCACTTTAGTCATGAAAATTATGAATTTTGATCTTCTGCATTAGAAGATAATCTATAAAAAATACATCGAGGGAAAAAGAAGACATGTACTAATAAAATTAAATGGAGTAACAGAAAGAGGCATATTCAAAATTATACTTATCTACAATTATTCTATATATCTCATAACAGTAAAGGGTGACATAGAGTTGAAAAGCTAAGAAAAAATGTGTGAAAACATTTAGAAATACATATAATTAATATCAAATAGATACCTTCCATACGACAGCTGTAAGCCTACATTTTGATGTTTAGGACTTTTTTTGAAAAGAATACTGTACCCTTTTCGTTCTCTCAACGTTTTTGCTTCTATTAGAATGATTTGATAACAATATACTTTCAACTGGTTGTTGAGGAGCTAAAAAAATAAAACATAAGTGTGTGGGTATGTGTCAGTAGAAACGGCATTACCTCACCCAATTCAAACAAACATGTTTCTTGAATATTCAACAACTTTAAAATACCTTTGACATGGAGTACAATAAACCATTAAGTTGCATTAAAATGTATTTGCTAAGCTAAATTTACACTCACCATGTCATATGCATGCAGGACTTTTCAAGAAAATTCTTCATTAATCATTCAGTTTCATTGGCAGATATAGTGTTGAATTTGTACAAAGTGATTAAAGTGATGAAATGGTAAGTGACTTGAAAGTTCTTATTTAAAAACTGGTAAGACAATAATTGGAAATAATTATGGAAACATGACATTGCTAAAGTTATTTTTTTCAGACTAGTATGAGATTTTCAAGGAAAGTCACCTAAAATACTTAAGAAACTATATGATTTTATATCAAATATTGTTGAGCAACTACCAATTATTTTGATAAAGAGTAAATTTATTGGAAAAATGTTAATATTTAGAGAGATATCAATTCATTGGCAACATTTTTCATCAATTCGTTGTAAACTACAAGTTACTTATTCTTCACAATTGGGGTAGAGTTTCTTTAAAGAATTTAACCAAACAAAAATTACTCAATATATTATTTTCTTACCTCAGAAATATGAATAAAACAAGTAAGATGGATCAGAACAATACGAGGATCTTTTCTATCACATATTTATTGTGCAGAAATACCACAGTTCACTTGAATGATCTTTATCTTGCAATTCCATAAGGTAGGTACTGCAAAGCTACTAAAGGTCCTCATGTGAATCCATCCAAACGCTTCTATTAAATCAATCATTATATATAGGTAAATATTTAAAAAAAAAAAGTGTTGTCGGGGATTGTTTTATCAAATTTCCAAAAATTTTACCTAAATGATAAAATCACTGCAAAAATCTTCAAAACCGGGTGGATGCGGTTCTCTAGTTGCTACTTCAATAAACTAATTCTTTTTTTGTAACTGGACTTTAAAAGACATTACAATACAAACTTCCAGGCCCAGTTCAGATCAAGCTACCATTGAGGAATTGGTGAATATGTTAGAGTATGTACAATTCTTTTTTATTAGAGGCCATTTTGGTAAATAAGAAATCACGCTCCTTTACCTAAAAATAAATTATTAGTAAACTACTTCCAATATTGGTGTAACGCTTATACTTGTTATTAAAAAAGATATTCAAATACTTGCCAACATCTTAAAAGCATTTAGCTTGTTTAAATCATATTCATCAACATAAAACATTGTGGTGTGTATGTGAGCGTTTTCAAATACACAAGTACGTAAAGGTATATTAAGTTCAAAACTCTGACATCAATAAGATGATGATTATGATGACAAAATCAGATGAAAGAATACGACATGCAATATCAAATTACTTAGTTAAAGGTGTAGAAAATGTGAGAAATAATTGTACATACCTACTATAAGAATCAAAATTTTAAAAATATACATTTTCAATCAAAATTTACTTCATTACTTAAACTGTATTCACCTAATCTTCACGTATAAAACTTAAACATAAATAAGTTTTCCGACTAGATACCAGTTCCGTTCCTATCATTATAATGAATTACGAAGTTTTTTTGTTTGAAACTTTGGTTTACTTTGACCTTGGACGAATAAAAAAGATGAACCCAGCTGACATGTTTGAATATAATTGAAGCCAACTTACAGTAAACCTCAATGTTGTCAAATTTTACAATTTATTTATTAGCTGGATGCATGTTACGTTTCAAAAATATTTATTCATACATCGTAATATTATTAAAAATCAATAAGAATCTGGCTCTAGTTCTCACTAAATTTGGTTAATTGACAATAATCCCCACAATTGATTTAAAAAAAGAAGAAAATAATTTTGGCGAGAATGTTTATGTAAAAATATAAGCTAGGCAACATTGCTATGTAACTGTATTCGTTTATGCTTTTGTTTTATCTAGAATAGAATGTGTGAATGAAATAATATCAAATACTAGTTTTATTTGAACACAAATTTACTATAGAAATGTGCCAACAAAACTTCGAATCAGCAAATACTTCGAAACATAAAACACACTGAAGTAGCAATTTGTGTGCTGCTTTTACTACTTCTGCTACCACCACACTCACTATTATATGTCTGACGCCGGTTTCGATGTTCACCTCTAGTTTCTATGTGATTTGTACAAAACAAACAAACAAACAAACAAAATATTATTGCGTATAATTTGATATAAGATGGTTATTTGATTGAATTAGTAACTCACTAAAGGTATTGAACAAAATATGTAATTTGATCCGTTTGGTCGGATATCAACTGTTTTTGGTATTTGTAATAACTGCAAATTATCAAAGGATTATTTCTTAAAGGAAAGACTATCATTACTTTGACTGAAATAGAACAACTTTCAAATTCAGTGGTAAGTTCAATAATTACTCATCTTGTACTGGATACTGTGAACAATTTGAAATTATTATTATTATAATTATTTTCTAGTTTATGGTCTTTGAAAAATAGCAATTGAATGCTCTCAAATTTTTTCGATAATAATATAATGGGATTCGTATAGAACTGCTTTTGTTACTTGCCATTTTTCTTGATTAAAAAGTTTCTTATAATGAAAAGTCACATTATTAACAGAAGTTAATTTGAAATTAGAATTTTCTCTATATAGAAAGATTGTTTTCGAGTTGGTATAATAGTGTTCGTTTCTATAATTGATCTTCACTCAGATTTTTTTGTAATCCATTTACTTAACACACTTTATCTGTCTTGATTAAACTTTCCAATGAATATGTAACCAACTCCTAATTTTGATGTGAGGACAAAAATAATTATTGAAAAATGTGAAGTTATTTTGGTTTTCTAGAAAATTCCAGTGTAACAGATTTTGTATAGAAATTTTAAAAGTTTTCAGGTCGGTCTGGTGAAAACATCCAAAGCGACCAACATGGATTTTGAAATATAGTTATAGAATTGTTGATGCCATTGAATTTGAAGAAAATTTGTCAGGTTTTCATTTACAAACGCTTTTGAAAATTTTTAAGATTTATACATCATAGAAATGCATAACTCAATAAATAACTTGATATTAATGAAGATGAAAGAGCCAGGAAGTGTATAGAAAAAGTGAGAAAATTTGTTGATTTAAGTCCAAATTCAGAATCAAATAACAATACTGAAGCGAATGTAGTGGAAAAGCCAGTCCTTCATCAAGTAGATTTGAGGATGAAAATACCAATTTTAAATATAGTAATTTCTAAATTTGTCTGTAGGAAAATGTTGCATCAGGTGATCTGATAGAAAAAACCAATCGCAATCAAGCAGAATCAAAAAATGGAGATATAAAGTTTTGGATAGGCTTAGAAGAGGAATAATATACTTTTGAGGACACACAGTTACTGAAATTATAAAATGATATGAATAGTTCAATTAGTTCAATTGCTTCTCCATCAAATTGGACATGAACGCTGATTCTTCACAATTACAACCAGATTTTGTGAAATTAGAATAAAACAATTGGATGATCTATGGAAAATAGAGTTCGAAATAAACTTTGATCAGATCCCGGAATTTAAATTTCCCAAGATAGTGAATATTCATATCATTATATTTGTAATTTGGATTGTAAATAAAGTGAATTTAACTTATATTGTTTAGTGATTGATGTCTTGTACCTTGTTATTTTCAAACTAAAACTATTTAGATGATGTTTCTGTTTGCCAATGAACACGAAAATTGTTCAGAAAATGGGAAAGTTTTAAAATTATAAAAAAGAAAAAAAAGATCATTTTAGTTCCATAAAAGGTTATTAGTTTTTCAACTAGAAATATTCAGGCAATTTAAAAGAAATTTGCTTCAGTCTCAACAACTAAGCCCCGTAATGGTTCGTATTTCTATATCAAAATGAATCTTTCATTGAGATCTCTCTGTGGTAAAGCATTGTCGGTCGAATATAGAAACACCCTGTATTTACTAAGTTATATATAGATTATGTAAATTCCAAAGATAATAATCTTGATGTATTTACTCAACCTCTAGACAGAACTAAATTTGTTTATTTCAAAGAAGTTCTGCGTATATTTTAGGATTTAGCTTTACTTCGTTTGTTCTATATGTATGTTTTAATACAATTTCAATGTTGTTCTTTTTTATACTGTTTACTCCTTTATTGTATAAGCAGCTTGAAATTTTTGTCACTATCGTCTTGGGCTCCCCTATGGTGGTTAGGTTAGGTTTTTGTGCCAAATGGAATTGGGCATCAAATTGACGGAAAGGAGCATAAAAATGATTGGTTCGGCGGATAACGCGTTAATCATGGAGTTACTCATATTTATGACGTTTTAATAAAAATATAATTGAATTTTTTTCAGAAATTTAAGGAAAAGGCATGAAACTGTTGAAATTAGGCATAAAAAATGATTTGCATAAAATTAATTAAAAAAAAAATGATTTTTCAACAAACTTTATTGAGAAAATTAACAAATTTTTATCAAAAATTAGAACGAGAATTTTTCCTTGAAATCACGACACCATCACTCAAAAGTATATTTCTGGTATTCTCCTCATATTTCGTCCACCTTCTCTTCTTCATCCTCCTCTACTTCTTGCTCCTCTTCTTCTTCTTCTTCTTCGTAGTCTCCCGCCGAAGATTCCGTCTCATCACCCAACTTCGCACGTTTCTTCTGTTTACCGCCTCCATCCTCACTCGCGTATCTCTGTCGCTTCGTCTTTCTGGAAGATTTCGCATATCTATATATGAAGCTGTACATTTTCAGTCTGTCGAGCAGCTTCATTTCGACGGCTTCTTTAGCCTGTTTGACGGCTACGTCCATCCTGAATTTGAGTTTATTGAATTTATCGTTCAGCACAAGGTTATCGTCGATATTTTTCAAGAACGGTTTCAAATTTTCGGCCTTTACTCAAGATCTAGTCACCGCGTCGGAATCGAAAAATGTCACGTGGTAGTGCGTCTGAAAATAATCGTTAACCGTCAATACACAGTGTGACTAATTCCATAGATTGAATACCTTGTGTCATTTCAAGAATTTTATCGAAATATATTACGAAAAAATAATCGATTAACCACCCTGTATATGACCATCAGAATTTAAAAACTTAATATAAAAAATGTTGTTATTACGTGAAAACTATTCTTGTCTTGATGATATATTTATAATATATATTTTACATCGTAGCTCATACAATACATTCTACTACATACACATGCATTTTTCTTCAACTTAACCACTTACAATCTTCTTTTTCTTAAGTATAAGGGAAGCATTACATTTAAGTATCACAACAAAAATAATAAAACCTGTATATGAGTTTACAAATTTCCCACTCTCTACTCTCAATTGATAAAAAAAATCGCACTCTATTTAAGGTAACTTGAAATTTATTTCGATTTTCACTCCAAATGAAATATTGGAATAAGTAAAAAAATCACCCTGTATATAAGGTAACTTAATAATTTCGATATTAAAACAAAATCATCCTGTACGTTTCATGAACTAAAAAAATGGTACTACACTAACCTAATGAAAGTGACCAAGAGAAATATTAGACTTACCGGTTCTAAGGAATCTTTCAAGCAAAAATAATTTTCGATATCAGGATCATCTTCCACCATAGCCGGCCACCATGGATAACCTTCGATTTTCGCCCAGACGATGCTACCCGCGTTATATTTATTAAATATCATCAGCTCCTTTTCTTTATCGTCTATCGATTCTTCTTTGATTTCGCATCTATTATACCTCCCATCTGGATTCATCCAACAATACCATTTGTCAGATAGATCCAGGGGATCTTTCACGTCGGGTAGGTATCTATACTTGTCGCAAGAGTCGCAATACACGTAGAGACCGAAGTGATCTCATTTTCTCGTAGAAGCTCTCGTTCGAAAAGTTCATATGTTCCTCCTCTTTCACTTCTTTTCTTTTTAGAACTTCCTTGGAATTGGCGTCGCTACAGTTCATTGGTGGTGGTGAATCGAACTTATCTGCAGGAGTCACGTTAATCTTCTTACCGTTAGCATCTTTTTCCTCCCTTGGAGCTTGGAACGATACCGTTGAGTTTTGGTCTTGATAAGTTTGTTTTTTCTTCTCCTTAACCAACTTCAACCAGTTATTGAACTTTGTCACTACCAAATTTTTGTAATACAAATTGACTTCTTTACTCAAAGATGACGGCATTTTAAAACTGCTATAATTTTAATATACAAATAACACTTATTAACCGTCTTACTTTCATTCACCTAAAAAAATATTTCTGACAATTGTTGACTTTTGAAATTCAAACACTTTCAAATGTTTATCTCGTTAACTAATCGAAATCATCAATTGATGATATCTTTACGTATCGGAAATAAAAAAAAGAAAAAAACGATTTTTCGCCTTGTACATCACGAAACAAAACCGCTATAGTTACGATGATTTAACTATCTGAAACAAATAAAATGAAAATATGTAGACATATATGTAATACCAACTGTCCATATAGGAGTCTTACCTATATGAGTATTAATAGTATTACCATTGTATAAAGAATATTCTTTAGGCAATAATACGTTAGGCAACGTATTATAGCCAAAATAATATTTTACAACGTTGCCTACAATATTTTTTGTATCGAAACGGAAAACGGCAACATACTAGTACGTTGTGAAGTTGACTTCTTGTGTGATTAGACAGTTTAGGTTATTGCGTATCTGTCATTATATTAAGTTATAACAATAAAAAGGATATTTTTATTCTAATAATACCAAAAACAACAAGTTATGGGTCCGAGACTTTTCACTGTATAAATAAATAATTAGGATTTCGAATCTAAAAACGAAAATTCATTAGAACAAAAAACTTTTCTGGAAACTGTAAAATAAGTGGAATAACTTTAAAAGCATATAGAATTATGGACTTGGTTATAAACCGCATAGGTACCAAGTAGTATTCATGATTATGAATTATAAAACATACATTTGTCAACATATATTATGAGCTGTACTGGTAATTAAGTGACACGGAAATATTTGAAAAATTGTCTAAGCTGTATGAAGGACATACAGAACAATTAAAAGGTAAGTTCACTCAAAAATTTTTCAGCTATACCTATAAGAGAAATGATAATCAATATATCTGTATTCATAAGCGATAATAATAACCACAATGAGAGGCGATGAGTACACATTTAAAAAACTAGAAGATCAAAGCATGATGAAATCTGCAAAACGTGACATAAGCATAAAAGTTATTAGAAACATACATTTTGATGAATGCTTTCTTCAGAATGTTATATTTTCACTGGAACACAAAAGTTGAGTGTCAGACTGGATAATAGAATACATAAAAATGGTTGAAATTAAATTTGATACAAAAGTTCATTAAGTAAATATGAAAAAATGAGGTACTATTCTTGATTATACTCCAGCAAACTTTCCATAACTTAATGGAAAAGTGATTGAGGGTACACCACGGACACTAAATAATCCAAGTGTATTTAGCTCAGATGCTTATGCCAAACATTTAGAAAAAAACCTCAAAATTTGACAATAAAAAGAAAAAACTTCAGGTGATAGGATACTCGAATGGATATCGGCTCTGGAATAAAAATGAAATACATGATAATTCCTCAAGAAGCTTGAACAATCTTGACAGTACTTTAACTCTTGATAAACATTGTACTTCACAATGAAGCAGGAATGCTTTGTGCTCACTTCCCATTTCATCACACAGAATAGCAAAAAGTCGGGATTGCTTGGGCCGTGACTTAATGAAAGTTACAACCCTCAGTTCATAGCACGAGCACCATCAGTTGTCCGTTTTATTTCGTTATCTGTAATTAAATCATCGAGATATTTAAAAAATTTTTCCGCTGTTGGTTTTGACTATAAAGACTTGCAAAAAAGCAGTTCTTCTTTTATGCTTTAATTGGGTTCGAAACCTAACAAAGGCTAATAGATTAGCTTAGCAAGAAACTTCAGTACTTTCATCAAGTTGATGTAAAAAGTTTATTTTAAAAATTCCTTTTCAGTGAATGAAACTTCAGATTCTACCCTACAGAATGAGCTGTTCTATTTTTAGCTATCAATACGAATAGGCGATATGATGCAATTGTAGCTTGTCTATTTTGCTCACCAGAAATTGATGTTTTCATTACTGAGTGTGACTTTAAGAATAAGTTCGAGTAAGAGGTGAGAATGCTTATCATTTGAACTGAACTTGAATGTTACAATCATACATAATTTCGAATTGTATAGGTATGAAGAAATTGAAAATGGAACTGAAGATACCTACAATATTAAACTCAAACCTGAATGTATGCAATTATGGAATGAACATTTGATTGGATTGCACAGTGACAAATTGACAAATGTAAAAGAAGCATTAAGAAAACGAATGGCAATACCAATACTGACAACTCCACATCAGATAATACTTTGAATGGCTAATGAAGATGCTAATAGAAAACAAAATGGGGAAAGTGAATTGAATAATAGAGGTAAATATTTAATTACAATAAATATATGTAAAAACTTATGATATACATGTTGTTTGGTTGATTGTACAATGAATCGACACTGAGAACATACACACAGCTGCCGAAAATTTGTTGAATGAACATATTACAAAAGTAAAAGTGCTTAAAAGATACTATGAAGGTAAGAAGAATACTCACATTGAGAAATCCAAGACATGTACTACTATTACAACACTCACTATTACACTGCCTGGCGCCTGTTTCTATGTTCTCCATTAGTCTCTATGTGTTTTGTACAAATCAAAAAAATATTACCGAGTATAATTTGATTTAAGATCGTCAGTTGATTGAATTAGTAAACTCACTCTCTACTCAATAACAACATTCTGAGGGCTAATGTAAAAGGCTTTTCTGTTCTATTTTTAGCGTGATGGGTGATGGGATGGTTAAAAAATGTTTTTGATGAATTTAAATTTGAAAAATCTGTCCCCACTTTCATGAATAAATTCGACGCATTTTTTTATTAAATTAGTTTTTCGCTACCACAAAGTCCTTGCAAAATGAAGTACCCAAGGCCCCTTGCTTCGGGTAATTCATCAGTATTCATGTTTGTTTCCTGTTTCTTTTTTATTGGAACTTCAATACCAGTGACAACGTTAGAACATTCTTCTTGTTGGTTACAAGAGTTAGTTTATTCTTAGAAGCACTTAAAGTTTCAAATGAGTGTAATAATTCAATTTAGGAAAATTTAGATGAAGCGGCTCTTTGAAAAATTGGTTGAAAAATGTTTTTAAAGAATTTAAATTTTAAAAATCTGTCCCTACTTTCATGAATAAATTCAAGGCATTTTTTTGTAAATTAGTTTTTCCTTGTCCTTGCAAAATGAAGTAACCCTTGCTTCGGATAATTCATCAGTATTCATGTTTATTTCCTGTTTTTATTTTTTATTGGAACCTCAATATCAGTGACATTATTAGAACATTTTTCTTATTGGTTATAAGAGAGTCCTCACTCTTGGAAGCACTAAAAGTTTCAAATGAGTGTAATAATTCAATTTAGGAAAATTTAGATGAAGCGGCTCTTTCAGACATCGTTTTAAAGTACAAAATATGCAATAAATATGCATGTCGATGAGTATGATTTACACAATCTAAATGCTTTTAAGAGGTTGGCAATATCTAATACTAATGAATGAATCACCTCTTCCCAAATAGTATTTACAAAGCCAGATCGATAAGTCCACTTTTTGAATTTCCCGCCTGCCAACTGAAACAGCAACACTGCACATATCAATATGCGGTGTTGTTTGATTACTATATCTATACACCAAAAAATTGCTAACAATAATTTATTCAAACTGCTTAAGTTATTTAAACAACTTTTTTTTTATTAATATTAAATATATTGATTAAATCTGAATAACTATATGTAAAAAAAAACTCGTGTGAAGAACAGCAAGGGCACGGAGGTAAACGTATAAATAGTATGGGAGCTCAACAAGATTTGAAATTTTTATAAAAAGATTCATTAATATCTTATATGAAAGAATAATCTAAATCCCTTCAATTTCAAACACATATATAAACATTTTTCTTCAAAACAATTAGAAAACACAATTAAGATTTTTACTTCACCAAAGAGTTTGTGATAACCTTTTCAGAATGTAAATAAATGATTCTGTGAATGTAAAACGATCGGTTAAACTTACATTCTGGTCCACATTTCTTAGAAGCACATTTTAATCATTCTCCAAAGCAACCATGGCATCTTAAATTCAAGTAGTCACAAAAATCTATTTCTAATTTATTTTCATAAGATTAATCTTTTTCTTAAAAGCGTCTTGTAAGATTTTTCAGTTTGTGGTTTTGTTGTAAGTGAATATAGATATATTTTCGAGATCAAATCTTACTTTCTTCTTTTTTGGAGGGCTAACGTTTTCATTCAGTGCTCTGACTGACACTGGATATTGACGGTATTGCGGAATTATACTGATACATCTTAACTAGACATGATTTTTTCCTTCGAGGTTTATCGTTATTTTCCTAAATAAAAATATTTTCAAGACCAAGAAAATAATTTTGATGAAAAAGTTTATGAAAATATATAAGCTAGGCAACATCGCTATGTATCTGTATTCGTTTGCGATAAAATGGCTGCCTTTGTTCACTAAAAACTGAGAAAGCATTTTGAATAGATTTGTTGGAGTGAAATATTTTTGAGTGTTTAGATATTGTTCAAGTGACGTATTAGTCTTAGTTTTAATTTTTAGAAAAGCTTTTTATATTTCCCTATACCAGTCATATGGTTAAATTAGTTACTTACAAAACTCTACAGAATAGGATACTCAAAAATTGTATATTCTTTTTCTGTTCAAGGTCAAATACCTTTAACTTGATAGTTAATCTGTAGTTTTGTCGTTTTTCAGTTTTATGGAAAAAATAGATTAGATAGTTACATATTTTTATCGTATTCCTACGTCACATCGTTGTGAAGAAGTGATTCACGAGTAAAAATGCAAATAAAATTTGAAAACTTTATTTTTTTGGCCAGCTTATATAATACCAACAAAATACTTCATCAAATTAAAAACAAACAATATTATCACCTTTGCATAAAAATGTACCAACTCAATACTCAACGAAAAGTATATCAATCAGTTGTTCTACAGTTTAGAGACTAGGTACCTAATCATTATAATTACCTAATTATAAAATAATCTTTCTGGCTTTCTGAGGGGCAAATTTATCAATACTTTTAGAAGCAATTAAAGTTTCAGGTGAGTGAAATAATTAAATTTCTAAAAATTTGGATGAAGCGGATCTTTCAGACTGATGTAAACTACAAAATCAGCAATAAGTATGCATTAACAAAATTTTTCCAACAGACAATAAATACCTTTCAGATGTTAAGTCTAAACACTGCTAAGAAGTACCCGGTTTAATATCCCCAAATTTAACATAACTTTTTGCCGGAAAGCAATATTCTTTGTAAATAAGCTAATTCTTTTATCAATTAAAAAGTTATCGATTTATCAACAAATAAGTTTGCGTTACTCCACTGATACTCCCCTATGGAATGAAAAAAAAAATAAGAACTAATATGTCACTCGAAAAATATCTAAACACTCAAACAAAGGCAGCCATTTTATCGCAAACGAATACAGATACATAAGATGTCTCGGTATAATTCCTCAATACCGCTAATATCCAGTGGAGTCAGAGCACTACATGAAAACTTTAGTCCTCCAATTCTATATCCACTTACAACTAAACCACAAACTGAAAAATCTCACAAGATGCTTTCAAGAAAAAGATTAATCCGATTTAAATCCGTCAGACCTACAGCATCCAGTCAAAATTATCCTCAAACTGATAAAAATAGAGAAAGATCATGGCGACTTGATACCGCAATTTTACCGACATCGATATTCTTCCACGAAGAACATCAATCCCGTTTGACGCGGCAATGCCGTCATCATCTTATGAAAATAAATTAGAAATGGTTTTTTGTGACTGCTTGAATTTAAGATGTCATGGTTGCTTTGGAGAATGCTTAAAATGTGCTTCTAAGAAATGTGGACCAGAATCTAAGTTTAATCGACCGTTTTACATTAACAGAATCATTCATTTACATTCTGAAAAGGTTATCACAAACCTTTTCATGAAGTAAAAATCTTAATTGTGTTTTTTAATTGTTATGAAGAAAAATGTTTACATATGTGTTTGACATTGAAGGTATGTAGACTATTCTTTCATATAAGACGTACATGAATTTTTTTATAAAAATAAATAAAGTTAATTCAGTTTTAATCAATATATTCAATGTTTATAAAAAAAGTTGTTTAAATAACTTAAGCAGTTTGAATAAATTATTGTTAGCAATTTTTTGGTATATAGATATAGTAATAAAACAACACTGCATATTGACATGTGCAGTGTTGCCGTTTCAGTTGGCAGGCGGGAAATTCAAAAATTGATGGACATATCGATCTTGCTTTGTAATTACTATTTGGGAAGAGATGATTCATTCATTAATATTAGATATTGTCAACCTCTTAAAAGCATTTAGATTCTGTAAATCATACTCATCAATATGCATATTTATTGCATATTCTGTATTTTACATCAGTCTGAAAGATCCGCTCCATCTATATTTTCCTAAATTGAATTATTATACTCATCTGAAACTTTTAGTGCTTCCAAGAGTGAGGACTCTCTTATAACCAATAAGAAAAATGTTCTAATAATGTCACTGATATTGAGGTTCCAATAAAAAATAAAAACAGGAAATAAACATGAATACTGATGAATTATCCGAAGCAAGGGTTACTTCATTTTACAAGGACAAGGAAAAACTAGTTTACAAAAAAAATGCCTTGAATTTATTCATGAAAGTGGGGACAGATTTTTAAAATTTAAATTCTTTAAAAACATTTTTCAACCATCCCATCACCAAAGAAAAGCTTTTTATATTTCTCGATCCTATCGTATGGTTCAATTAGTTATTAATGTTGCTCGACTTCGAGATAATGAAGGAGTTGAGCGGAAACAAAAATTAAAACAATACATATTTTCTACGAAAAGGATTTTAGGGATCTCAAATATTTGAGTTTATCTACTCGAAAGTAGCTTTTTCATAACTACGATGTTTTATATAAAAACACATGATTTGTTAGTATTTATTTAAGTGATAGCAAAATTTAAATTGTCCACAGTAATCAGTACAAAATGAGTAATTATTGAACTTACCACTGAATTTGGAAGTTGTTCTAATTCAATCTGAGTAATGATAGATATGTAATCAAATTACATATTTTGTTCAATGCCTTTAGTGAGTTTACTAATTCAATCAACTGACGATCTTAAATGAAATTATACTCGGTAATATTTTTTTGGTTTGTACAAAACACATAGAGACTAACGGAGAACGTCGAAACAGGCGTCAGGCAGTGTGGTAATAGTAGTACATGTCTTGGATTTCTCAATGTGAATATTCTTCTTATCTTCATAGTATCTTTTAAGGACTTCTAGTTTTGTGATATGTTCATTCAACAAATTTTCGGCAGCTGTCTGTATGTCCTCAGTGTCGATTCATTGTACAATCAACCAATCAACATGTAAAGTACGAATCAACTAAGAAAATGCCAAAGGCGTCATCAACTAGTTATCGTCTGCCTCACTTTAAAATAATCCCTCTCTGTCGCTTCAGACTGATATACCAGTGGCGTAGGTTCTTATTTCTTATTTACAAAAAAATATATTTTAAAGATTTAAACATATATTACAGTAGGATATTACTTAGTTATTACTATCTTATAGAAATAGCAACTGTTTATTGCATAGAGGTTTGGTGTGCATGGTATATTTATAATAAACGCAGTGTTTGCACGTGTTGAGTGTAATATTTTATCTATGTCGTTAATTAAAAAAAAAAAAAAACATTATTCGCTATCAGAACATCCTAGTTAATCCTCTAATAAGCTATCAGTATCCTCGCTGTTTTTGTCTTCACTTTCTTCCGATGAACCCGTGTTTACTGTAAATATTAAGTGATCTAGAGTGTGGTCTAAGATGTGCTCTTTTTGTATAAGGTCATTCTCATATTTTTTAACATGTTGGCAAATATTATACCACTCTTGTTCCGATATCTCCTCAAATTTTTGCCTAGCGAGTGCCGTTGTATTGTGCGCAACTACCCAATTTTTTACTAACGCCCAGATTTTTTCGATCGGGTTTAGTTCTGGATGATAAGGAGGTAAACGTAGTACACGGTGCCCATGTTGTTGTAACAGTTCGTCTAGTTTGTACTTTATGGAGAAACGAAATTCATTTTCTTGAAAAATGCGGTATAGTTCCGGTTTTGTTAGTTTGGGGGCTGCTGGTAATCCATTTTTTGTTAGCCTGTTGCGTTGTCTATATCGAGGACGGACCTTTCAGGCAGATTCGGCAACAATTGCTTTTGAACCCATGTCATGAAATTTTTATTATTCATGTCTTTATGGTAATCACCAATTTATGTACCTGCAAAAACAAACAAGTATATAGTATATAGTAAGTATATTATAATTCTATTGGTATATGATAAGTAGGTGGTAAATGCTATGGTTAATCGCAATTTAAATGCAATTGTACAAAAAAATATTTTTTCTATTCTGGCTAAGCCTGGTCGACACTGGAATCTGAATTTAGATATTGACATTAATATTCATAATTTTCGGTATACGATATGCCGAAATATCGATATTTTAGCCATCACTAATTCTATTTTAAAAAATACAAGTATTCAAACTTACCTGATTTAAATATAAATTATCAGTTTTTTACGAATCCTTTTTCTCCACCAGCATGTATTATAATCAGCCGTTGGCCTTTAGAAATTGGCTTCTTCATTCCTTTTAGAGTCTCATCGTACCAGCCTCTGTCTTTAACATGGCTGCTGTGTATGTAAGTTTCATCAGTATAACATATATTACGGCCTCTGGCGAGATACGATCCAGCTTTCTTTTTTTAGTGTTACGTATTTTTTTCGGCGATTGAAAAGATGTGCTTGGCCCTCTCCAATCAACTTATTGAACTTCTTTTGATATCTTCTGGAAAGTAGACCTTGACACCCCAGTAGCAGCTAGTACTCTTTCCCTGAAATATCACAAAATGTTAATATTCTAATTTAAAATATGACACTCAATAAGTAGGTGCCTATATAAAAATGTGTAAATTCTGCATTTCTTCAACCTACTTCTCTAATTAAATCTCGCTACATACCTGTAATTTTTTAAAGGAATAGTAACTCCTTCATCTGCCTCTTTTTTCATGAAATTAATAATATTTTGATTATGATTTATCGCGTATAATAAGACCTGTTTAACCATTTAATGTATATATTTAAATTATGTTGAGTGCGCTACTGAACTTGGCACATGCGCCTACCTAGAGTAACCGGGCTTGCGCAGAAGAAGACAGACATCAATCATCAAGGAGCCACGAGGCCAACAGCGTTTTTTGTTCAGGCACACAAAGCATTTGTACAATAAAGTGAAAATCGAAACAAATCGTTTTATTGTGCTTCTCACATTGTATACAGTCCACTTTAAAACATTTTCAATCAAGATATCCAACCATTTTGGTCTCTTCGAGCGAATTTAGTGTAAAAGTAGCGGCAACAGTTCACGCTGATTCAACAATTCAAGACAGTACTTACAACAATCAGACAATCACAGGCTGAAAAGTGTAGTGCAAATCATTTATTCTTCCAAACCGTAAGTTTGTTCCATTTTATAATCTGCATGCATAGGGATTTCAAATCATTAAAATCGATATTATTTCATTCTGAATCTCTATAAGTATTTTACTGCAAACTAGTTCATTTCATTTAGTCGGTTCTCACAAAACATCACAATGTTAGCAGGAGAAAATGAAGTAAATGTGTCAAAAGTAGATCAATCGAAATCGGACAAAACCGATATTTTGCTAGAGTTAAAAGAGCAACGCGATGTAGTTATCGAAAAGCTGAATAGGTTTATAAATTTCATTAAATGAGCCAACGAATCCGATTTATTAGAATTAGAATCACGTCTAGACCACGTATCGAGTATTTTCAACCATTTCGAACAAGTTCAGTCACGAATAGAATCGCTAGAAAAGTGTACAACTAATTCAGAATATCGTGAAACATTCGAAAACAGCTTCTTCAAAGCACAAGCCGGCGCTAAAAATAAAATTGTAGAGTTTCACAGCAACATACAAGCCAGAATAACAGCTAGTCATAATGTAGCTAGACAAAATAATTTGTTCAACAATAGTGTTACTGTAAATTCAAAAATTACACTGCCACCAATTGACTTACCTATCTTTGATGGCGATAAAAAAAAATGGGTATTTTTCATTCAAAGATTTCAGGCATTAGTTGACCAGAATCAGCAGTTATTCTGCTATAGAAAAGTTGTATTATTTACAGGGCCGACTTAAGGGTGAGGCAGAAAAATTAATTCAGCAACTTGAGTTGACAGATGAGAATTATTTAGTAGCTTTACGTATATTGCGATTTGAAAACAAAAAAATTATTATAGACAAACATGTAGAAGAATTATTTAACATGCCAGTAATTACTAAGGAATCAGCTCATTTTTTAAGAAATTTAACTGACACATTCAAACAACTAATTACTTCACTCAAAGCTCTAGGTGAACCAACTGATTCGTGGGATCGCCTATTAATTCAACTATTAAAAATTAAACTAGACGCACGTACTAGGGAACGTTGGCATGAACATTTACATTTACAAAATAAAAGAGAACCTCCACCATTGTCAGAATTTCTCGACTTTTTAGTAAATCGTTGTGAATATTTAGAAAGCAAAGAAAAAACTGATAATCAGCAAACCATGTTAAAATCTAACTATTATAATCACACGCACAAAAATGCAAATAACAGTATAATTCTAAATATCCCTCACGAGGTGAAGGTCAAACAATCACATGTGCCGTCACGCAGGCGCAATGCGCTTATTGCAAAGATCAAGATCATTACATTTATTCATGTAAAAAATTCCTTAAGTTACCAAGTTCAACGCGACAAAACGAGTTAATTAAACTAAAATTATGCTTTAATTGTCTCAGAGGTGATCATAGGTCAGATTCTTGCACTCGTGGAACCTGCAAGGTTTGTCAAAAGAAACAAAACACACTAATTCATCGAGACTACATTCAAACACAAAATCACAGCAATCCTTCATTAGCCACAAACACACATTTGGCAATTGAAAATAAACAAAACACAGACGCACCTCAAGAAACTATCCAACTCTCATCAATCACACATCATCTAAATAATAAAAAACAAAATGTTCTTCCCCAGGTAGCAAGGTCACGTGAAAATGACGTCGGAATCTGGTCATGAGATGACTAGTAATGACCAGTTCAATGACGTGAAAATGACCTCCTAATGTCTTGGACCAATGACGTCATTTATATCACATGATTTACACGTCACATAAGACGTGATTTTTAATTGTTGTATGACGTGATTATGGCGTCTACTACTACGTCAATTTGTCCCAGTTTAAAAAATGTTTAATAGGCTTCAATTTGTTTTAATAAAGAAAAAGACTTTACATGTACATAGGAAGGGAGCACACCTATAAAAATAAACCAAAATATTATTTTGATAAAATTTATTTATCAATAGCATGAAAAACATGATGTAACTGCAAAAGAAACTTAAAATTCCAGTTTTCATAACACAAATTAACAATGTATTGTAATATCTGTTCAAATTAGAAATACTGAATAGTATATGGTTTATTTATTATGAAAGTAATATTTTAAAATGTCAAAACGTCCTGTGAAACAAATGACTGCTCTATTTGCATGAAAAATTGGAAAAAAGAACCTAAAATTGGCTATGAATAATAGGCATCGCCATTAGAGAACCCCTTAATTCAAGAACAATACATTTGGCAGTTATTTTCCCAACAGGCCATATTTTGAGATCTGTGAGATTTTCAACTATGAAAATATTTAAATTGCTGGAAGGATATGGATATGTATATAAGTCTGAATAGCCAAGAAACTCTTTGCCAATAAGATATATTTGACTGTCAGCAGATTTTACTATATTATGAATTTCAACTATTTTATTCCCAATTAAAACATAACTATCCGCCTTAGAATGATTACATGCTGATAATGTTATGCCTGGTAATCTCAATTTATGAAACTGTTGATTCCATTTCAAATTTTCGTCAAAAATAAGTGGTCCCAATGTATGTTTACTTTCCAATTTATACGTAATATTAGATACTGGCTGTGAAATTAAAAAATCCTTTTCAACAAGTCGTCGATGAACTTGTTGTAGGGGATTGGTTGGAGATTTTATTAATTATTTTATCTCTCCCAAATAATTTTCAAACGGAAAAGTCGAAAAATTGTCCAATTTGCCTAATAAATCTAAATCATCACAAAGATGTGACATTAAGTGTACATTATAAACCATGAACTCCAAACCATACAAAGATTTTGAATGTTTGATAAATACATTTATGATATTTCTCACAAAAGGGATTTTAAATTTTTCAATATGGCTCTGTGATAACAATATTGAAACAGAAAAATGAAGAGCAAGAAAGTTTTCATATATAGCTAAATCCACAATATCTTTAAGAACCAAAGGACCTAAGTACACTAAAAACATTCTATATTCAGTAGCTTTCCAATAATTTAGTTCATTAAGCAAACGGGGTTTTCGATTGAATTCTACTGGTATCATATTTTTAAGGTTGAACATCGTTCTGAAATCATTTTAACTCTCTGATGTTGTAATCTAACCTTCAAGGATCCTGCAATCCAAGTATTCAGTAGCTTTCTAACTACTCCTAAGCAAATGTTGTGCATGTAGTCAATCGGAAAACTACTAATTAGATCAATTGGTAATTCATGAAAACTAGTCTGCGAGATATGATGCTCATCATCCAATTGTAAGCGAAAAGATTCATTCGTGCGTTTCTGACCATTTAAACCATTGAAAACTACCTTGTGTTTATAATATTCTCCGTGAATTGTGCATCTATCACAAGAGGAATATCCTGAGTGGAATTTAGTGCCTTTTAGATAGGCCCTTGCAGGTGCATCACACACAAAACTATGTACCTCTAATGTGAAGTGTTTGTTACAAATAACAAAACCATTTTGCAATAAATCTTTCAATTCTACTATGAATGGATGAAGAAATGTATTTAAAGGATGTGGTTTATTTTTTCCACAAAAAATGGAAATTGCAAAAGGTCTACTACCAGAAATATTTTTTATTAATCCCAAAATAGGCCAAAACTGCATTTTTGAACTTTTGAAGAGTGGAATGCCATCAACATTAAAACTAATTTGTATTGTCTACACAAGTATCATTTGAAATAAGCTTAGAAAGAGCACTCCTCAATCCAAAATAACAGAACTGACCAGATTCTATATCAACAATTGGTGTAAATTTTGGGGTTGATAACAAGGTACGACTGTCTAAAGGAAGTTCAGGGTGGTAAGGATGAAGCAAATGAAGTAGGAAAGTGAAATTTTATGTTTTATAGCCCATTCAGCCAAATCATTAGCAATAGAAGTTTCTGTGCACAATGAATCATTGTTATCAGAACTGATTGATTTATCAACTTTAACAGATGATGTACTAGTACTAGTACTACTAGTGTTGCTGCTAATAGTATCATTGAAGAAAAAGCAGTCATTTGTTTCATCAACATTTTCTGCACCCCGTCCAGGGTTAACAGAGGTTCTTGACTTATATTGAAATTCTTGTTTGGTCGCTTGTAAAGCCCTTCTACACTTTTGTCTTGAACCAACCAATTCTTTCAACTTACGTTTTGACATTTTTAAAAATAAAAATATATGCTAATAATTCATAAAAAGTAGTTGATAATACAATCAAACCAGAGCACCAGCATTTCTTTTTTGCTCACGTTGTTTGGCATGTTTTAGCCATATTTTGATAGCATTTTCCACATCTGCTTGAGAGGTCAAGGGAGTTTTGATTTGTATGGCACCTGTAACGAAATAAATGAGTGGTTATTTAATGAGAATTATCCCTGTCGCAGAAATAAAAAAATAGTATTATTCTATTATGCTTTATGAAGGACGAATTTAGGCAGTACCACACAAAAACAACGAATAGTACTTACGAATGATGACAGATTTCACTAAAGTGTTGGAAAATGGCACTTTATTGTTTCTCTGCCCAGCAAAATTATACAATTTGGCGAAACCGTTGGTCAAGAGTAGTCTCATGATTCTATTAACATGAGCTGTGGTGCCATTTCCTCCAATTGAGGAAAGGTAGGATGCCTAAAGCAAAAAATAAAACTACTATAATAGACCTCCATAATAAAACTATCACAAAATTCTATTTTAGAGTAAGTACAATAAATATTTAGATTACAATTACACTTAAATCAATGGGAGATGTCTAATTCTTAATTCACTTTTAATGAAATTCTATGTAAAAAGTACTTACCAAATCATTAAATTTTTCTTCGGATTTCAAATATTGTTCCAAATTTTCAAACCTCCTTTGATCGTCTATTGGAAACTGCACGGGTATGTCATTGGGTAGACTAGCAACTACTGAACTTCGAGAGTTTTTTAAAAGAGTCTTTACTTCCTTGACCTCTTCTCTCAACTTTTTCAATTCCAGAAAAATTTTCTCTAAATCTATTATATATAAAAAAAAATTATTCACAGTATTAAACAAATAAAAGAACCTACTTTTTGGATGAATTCTATCTGTATTCTCTGACTGTATATTGGAATTTGTTTGAATTGATTGCGAATGTGATCCCCCAGGTGTTTGAGAAAGCAATTCTGTACTTTGTCTAGTGGAAGTTGGTGGAGATATTTGTGAATTTGGTTTCACAATCGGCCTAGAAGCTGACTTACCTAAAACAAAAGAAGAATTCTAATTTTTTATTATTTATTTTCAGTGTCAGATTGTACGCTTAGTATCTACGCTAACTGCGTAGAGCCCAGTTTGATCTCATACCTATTAATATCTATAAAAATATTTCATCCTCTTAAAAAATTATTTGTAAATAAAAAAATAAGTTAGACATTATTTCGATTAAAGCTATTTTAAATAGAAACATATTTATAGAAAAGTGTACTTACCAGAGCCACTCACAGAAATATATTTTTGGAAAGATGGAGGCCTTATCAGATTTGATACTGTTTCTCCTTCACTTTCACTGTCACTCAAAATCCTTCTACTAACGAATTTTCTCCTAGTTCGCTCTCCCTCACAATCTGAAGTAAGGTTGTCCGAATTATATTCGCATTTCTTCAGTTTTTTTTGTGCCTTGTTGAGATCATCTGAAAAATAAAAAACAAATATGTATAACAAATACCCAGAACCACACCACAACTCTTTAAAATTCTTTTGAAAATATAAACTTAATGAAACAAAACTAAATCACGCACCACATTCAAAAAATATTCTTTTTACTCCAGACAACTTCCAATTATGTTCATTTGGTTCTTCACATAGTGTGAGAGCCCTATTGAAAGCAGCACTCGTTCTGTATGGTGGCCACAAAACATTCTGCTTCAAAGGGGTGAACCAGGAAGAATGAACCAAACCTATTAAACCATTTTCGGAAAATTCTACACCCACAAATGCCATTGTTACTATAAAACTACAAAATAAAGGTCAAAACTCATACCACTGCTAAATACCAAGTTAATAAAAATGCATAAAATCTACTTCTATTTGAGACAAACAAGGTAAATCATAGCATTACAAATATAGCCATTTAAGTCAATGTATGAAGTTAAGACATATGGTTTATTCAGTTTCTTCATCTATTTCAGCGCTAAAATTTTGGAGGCAATTTATTCAATCAATACCTCCAATTGGCTATTTCCCAATCATAAATGTTTCGCTTGAAACATGAAAATTATAACTGAATAAAATTAAGAATTGAGAAATTGAATTATCATTTTCGACCATACATGCCATAACCTTTAACCAGATATATTCAAATCAAAAAATATAAATAACTATAATAATTATTATACTTACCACAATGGAACAACAGAAAAACTAAAAACACTAATAGCAGCACCGCAGATCATCTAACTATTATTAAATAAAATATATATTCATAATAAAATATATAATCATAATAACCAAGCCGGTTTATGATTAATATAAAATGGTCGTTCGTTGTGGATGGCGGGTTGTCATCATCATGTTGGCTAGCGGCGCAAGCGCATACGCGTTACCTTAGTAGATCCCGCCAATTATAAATTTTTATAGGAAGTTTCTTAAAAAAAATTATTTATAGATATTAGATAATATTATAGGTTTTGTTTAAATACTATATAAAAAGATCTCAATTTTTTTTGGACTTAATAAATAAAAAAATGCCGGAATTTTCAATGTCATGGTTGTTTATTATCGAAAATAGCCTCACAAAATAATTACATTAGTCACAAAATAAAACAAATGAAATATATCTGATTTTTTCAGATGAGTTATCACTAGATAGTCTCGTCATTATGACGTGACAAGATGTCGTGTTATACACGTCAATTATTTGACGTTATTATCACGTCGATTTTTGGTGGTCTCAGTGTTTTCGACCAGTGATCACCAAATGTTGACGTCATTATGACGTGCCCTTGCTAGCTGGGTCTTAGCACAGCGGCTGTATTCCTCAAAGACAAATCAGGCAATTTAATCAAAGCACGTGCATTGTTAGACTCGGGTTCTCAATCAAATCTAATAACCTCTGACCTTGCGCGAAAATTAAATATCGGTACTACCCCAAGCAGCACAGTGTCGTTATAATGACGTCAATTATTGGACATTATTAGTCGGCGACGTCGTAGACCAATAAGCGACGTCCATATGACGTGACATTTCAGATGATTAACTATTAAAGATGTATTATAACAATTCTGACTCACAGGTGCTAAATTTGCTTCTGCCACCCTTCTGTAGAGTTGTCTTTGACTAACAACACTTTTTTTCTTACGGGTTGCCATGCTGCTGCTTTTTCAATTTCTCTGGTGCATGTTTCAACCACATCTTGATGGTATCTTCTATTTCTTTCTGACTGACTAGAGGGGAGCTTTTTCTTACAGCACCTAAAAATGTTGTTTCAGATTAATAATAAGTATGCACCTACAAGTGAAAACACTTACCAATAATCACATCCTTTACGTTTAAGTTTTTAAAAGCCGTTTTCTCACCTCGTTTGCCACCAAAATTCCAATTAGTTGCAAGAGAATAAGTGAACAAAAAATTTAAAATGCGGTTTGTATGTCCAGTAAAATCTCTCCCTCCAAAAGTCGATAGATATGCCGACTGGAATCACATAATTTAAATTGTATAATACATATTAAGTGGTACAGAACACCCACCAAAGCCAGGCAATTATTTTTTTCACTCAGGTATGTTTCCAATTTGGTAATATCCTCTTGAGAATTCAAAGGAAACTGTACGCCTATATCATCTGGTAAATCTGTATTACTGGCGTGATTGCCACTGCGATCTTGTTTTCGGATCCACTGCAAAATTTGATTGTTCTGTTCTCTAATGGTCTTCAATAAAGTGATTACATCATCTTGAGTGTTTGCTGGCATGGACAAAATATACCTTAGTACCAAAACAGTTTTTACATTATTTTTTGGTTTTTACCTCCATCACTTTCCACTACACCCAAGCAGCACAGTGTCGTTATAATGACGTCAATTATTGGACATTATTAGTCGGCGACGTCGTAGACCAATAAGCGACGTCCATATGACGTGACATTTCAGATGTCATTTTGACGTCGTCTAGAGACGTCTTTCGTACGTTTGTTTTCGGTCGTTTTAAGTGCTTTTTAATCAACTATAAAAAAAATTAGAACGAAAGTTTATTACAAAAACTAAGCCCTATACGTGCTTTATAAAAAATTGTACATTTTAAATTGTTGTTTACCTAAAATTTGGATATAAATATAAATTCATTAATTAGCAATGAAAATACTAAACTGACGTTTTAAGTGGAAATGCAATTTGAATTTAAAGATGAAGTGAGAATGTTGTAATTAACAATTATTTAACTATTTTATTAGTAGGAAACAATTATTTTTAGCATCGATTCCTGTCGAGGCTGTCGACCAAGATTTAATTTTGGCGCGTTTTTAATCGAAATGCCACGATACGATACGAGACGTGCAGGCGCATGCGTGCTGGACTGCTGGTGTGAACGCGTGTGCGCGTAATGGCGGACGGCAGCAAAAAGTTGTTTGGCGGCAATTTCACGGAAATCCAGTAACTCTAGCATTTCCGGGGCGATTCTTGTTAATTTCGGCCGTGGCAACAAATTTTTCAAAGTGAGTATAAATCTGCATTATTTTATTACAATTTTGGTGTTGGGAACTGTCTTTATTATTTAGATGAATTGTTACGTTGGCGTTGAATTCCAGAACAATGGTGGAATTTCTCTTGTTCACTCTGCCTGGTTAACACCGCTTAAACGAGAAGTCTTTTGGCCGCCAAAACAGACAACCGGAAATTTTATAAAATTATTAAAATCTGGACAAGAGCCTCCCCAGGATAACAGCTGGAAACTTAATCACCAAATTATTAAGCGAATTTTTTTCCAGACTGGTTAGTTTTGCTGCCTAAACCTAAACTGCTTTATCACTTTCTATTAAATATCTGTGATTTTTTTCAAAAAACTCGTATTTATTACTTGTTTTTAGACGACTATAAGATTGCGGAGAAAAAAATTAAAAAGGCTGAAATTACCTCAGATTTAACTACAGATGCTGAGGAATCAGCAATTATTTCACCTCGAAGGAAAATACGTCCAAAGAAATTTTCCACTGATGATGAGCAGGAAGAAGTGCTGTCATCATCAGAAGATGATTTTCCAAAAAACAAGAAACCCCTACCTAGACCAAAACCAATAATACGGAAGTCTATTACAAACATATTATCTGGTAATGAGATTTATACTTAAAGATATCTGGCACATATAAATTATTAACTGTCTACTGTTTTAGATTATTCTGGCCCAATTCAAACTTTTCCATTAGCTTCAGCTGGACAATCGCAAAGGTCGTTTGAGGATAGTGATTCTACAAATCAACTTTATTATTTGCCACCTCAACATTCAGCAAAAGATACTCAATTGACTAAATCTTCAGGACAAATTATTAGAGGTAAAAAATATAATTGTCCATTTGCATGAATTGTTTAAAATGTATACTTTAAACTGTGAGTTATTATTTATGTCCATTATTTCCTAGGAGAATTTGTTAATTCTCTATTTTACAGGTTCTGCGTCAAATCAGTCATTTTGCCAGGCTGCTGTTTCGAACTCGTCACCATATAATCCGTCAACTAGTAAAGCAACTGATGTACAGAGCAACATCAGAGCTGCAGCTCTGATGTTGCTCCACTACATGTAGTGGAAAGTGATGGAGGTAAAAACCAAAAAATAATGTAAAAACTGTTTTGGTACTAAGGTATATTTTGTCCATGCCAGCAAACACTCAAGATGATGTAATCACTTTATTGAAGACCATTAGAGAACAGAACAATCAAATTTTGCAGTGGATCCGAAAACAAGATCGCAGTGGCAATCACGCCAGTAATACAGATTTACCAGATGATATAGGCGTACAGTTTCCTTTGAATTCTCAAGAGGATATTACCAAATTGGAAACATACCTGAGTGAAAAAAATAATTGCCTGGCTTTGGTGGGTGTTCTGTACCACTTAATATGTATTATACAATTTAAATTATGTGATTCCAGTCGGCATATCTATCGACTTTTGGAGGGAGAGATTTTACTGGACATACAAACCGCATTTTAAATTTTTTGTTCACTTATTCTCTTGCAACTAATTGGAATTTTGGTGGCAAACGAGGTGAGAAAACGGCTTTTAAAAACTTAAACGTAAAGGATGTGATTATTGGTAAGTGTTTTCACTTGTAGGTGCATACTTATTATTAATCTGAAACAACATTTTTAGGTGCTGTAAGAAAAAGCTCCCCTCTAGTCAGTCAGAAAGAAATAGAAGATACCATCAAGATGTGGTTGAAACATGCACCAGAGAAATTGAAAAAGCAGCAGCATGGCAACCCGTAAGAAAAAAAGTGTTGTTAGTCAAAGACAACTCTACAGAAGGGTGGCAGAAGCAAATTTAGCACCTGTGAGTCAGAATTGTTATAATACATCTTTAATAGTTAATAATGATTCCAATGAATCATCAAATTCCGTTTTTTTTTGCTGATTCAATGTGTGAAAGTGAAAATGACACCTGTTCCTCAAGAGATTTAGATTTTAATGTAAACTCGCCTAATGAAAATTTGCTCTTCAATGATGCGACGTTATACAACCATTTGACTTCCTATTCCAGTAACGTGCCCCCTAACGATTTATTTTCTAATGAACCGCCGCCTAGCGATTTGCATTCGAAATTGTCAAACTGGGCAGCTTCAAGGTACGTTCGACGTACAGTAGTTACTCATCTCTTGCATATCTTACATCCATACCATAATGAGTTACCGTTAGACAGTCGAACGCTGCTGAAAACGCCCAGAGAAACGAAAACAAAATCGTTGTTAAATGGCGAATATTGTCATTTTGGACTTGTTAACGCTTTAAAATTAAAGTTATTGTCAGTGCCCAATATTTCTCAGTACAGCATTATCAACATTTCATTTAATGTAGATGGACTGCCCATTTATAGAAATGGTCAGAAACATGATCTCTGGCCCATTTTAGCACTTGTAAAAAATTTTAAGAGTGAGCCGTTTGTTGTTGGTTCTTTTTTAGGAAGTGGCAAACCAAATTTATTGTCAGCGTTTTTAGAAGATTTTTTAATTGAGTTATCGAACTTACTTACCACGGGCATTGAAATTAATAATAATATCCATGAAGTAAAAGTTCACAGCTTTGTTTGCGATGCTCCTGCGCGCGCATATCTGAAATGTGTGAAGACCCTATGTCTTTCCTTTAGACTATATGCACCTAGTTTGTCTAGGTGTAATGAAAAAACTTTTGCGTATTTGGACAGGACGCGCAAGCCGAGCCAAAATGAGCTCTACTGCATTTCAAAATGTATCTGAAAAAATTGTTTTTCTCAGTAAATGTATTCCAGTAGAATTCAATCGGAAAGGGCGCAGTTTGTCTCAGTTGGCAGATTGGAAAGCAACGGAATTTCGAACATTTTTACTGTATATTGGGCCAGTTGCTTTGTATGGGAATGTCGATTTGGCAATATATGAGCATTTTTTGCTATTTCATTGTTCAATTATGATACTTATTTCTAAACGCCATATTGAAAAATTCGGAGTTCCATTTGCGCGCCAACTTTTGCATTTATTCGTAACGCACAGTGAAAAGATCTACGGATTAGAGTTCTTAGTTTACAATGTACATTCCTTATTACATTTGGCAGATGACGTTGAAAATTTCGGGCCACTAGACAATTCGTCAGCATTTCCATTTGAAAATTATCTCCACCATTTAAAATCGTTAGTTCAGTCTCCGAATAAACCATTACAACAGATTAATAGACGCTTAAAAGAAATTGAAATGACAGTGTACGAAAAACATGACTCTACTTCACCTGATGATGAACACTTCTGTAAATGTGAATTGTCCCATTTCTTAGGACCAACGCCAAATTTCTCTTGCAAGCAGTATAAAAAGCTTCATTATAAAGATTTTATTTTTTCTATTGCATCATATTCAGAAGCAAATTGTTTTTGTCTTACCTTAGAAGGACTGGTTTTCAAAATAGAAAATATAGTAGTGGATAATAATGGAGCAGTTTTTATATTAGGTAGGAGGTTTCAGGATTACCGTTCATTTTACAAATACCCTGTCGACTCAAAAGAATTCTATGTTTATCGCATCCAAAATTTATCAGAGTATATCGAGTTATTGCACTGCCACAAAGTTTTTTCGAAATGTATTGTTTTTCCTTTCAAGCAGGAATGGTTGTCATTTTCATTATTGCATCATTAGTAATTCCTTATTTCAACTTTTATGTTCTATAAGTGTAATAGTATGTAGTTTTTTAAGATTTTGTAATAAACTGGTATTAATTTGAACCCATTTTTTTATATTTTTGATCCTACTTATACGTCATTTGTCAAAAGTAAGTACGTCATTTTGACGTCTCACCAGCCGGACTAGGTACGTCATTAGTTGACGTCTGTAGGATGTGACATTAACCCGTCATAATCACGTCATTTTAGACGTCCCCATTGGTCGCCAATGGCCTATAATTGACGTCATAGTAACGACACTGTGCTGCTTGGGACCAAAATAAACTTACCAGTGATCGGTGTTAATCAGGTTACTACTAATATCACAGAGCAATTAAATATTGATATAATTTCAAGAGAAAACAATTCTTTTCAACAAAATGCTACATTTTTAGTTATAAACCAAATAGCGGGTAATATTCCAAACTTCAAAATCGATTGTCAACATTTAAATATACCGAAACGAAACACATTACTCTTGCGGATCCAGAATTCGATAAATCCGCCAAACTGGATATTCTCTTAGGCGCAGGTGTCTTTTGGGATATTTTAGCGGATGGGCAATTTAAGCTCGGCGACGGTAAACCGATACTTCAGAAAACATTATTTGGATGGGTCATATCGGGACCCATATATCAAAATTATTCAATTCAAAATAACAGTAGTAATACCATATCATGTAATTTAATCACAACTACGCTTGAAAACGCAATTGAGAAATTTTGGAAAATCGAGGAATACCAAGACGATAACAAAACCAAACGGACGATTGAAGAAAAACAATGCGAAGAACATTTCCTAAAAACAATTCAGCGGACCGAAACTGGCAGATTTCGTGCGACGTTGCCAGTTCGCGAAGGTGTAGGCGATTTGGGGAATTCGAAGATGAATGCGATTAAAAGGTTTCACAAATTAGAAAGTAAACTGATCAATGATACAGTCATACGTCAACAATATTCGGAGTTCATGAGGGAATATGAAAAACTCGGGCACATGACCAAGGTGCCGACGTGGGCAACGGAAGTGGATGGAAAGGGAGTTTTTTACCTACCACATCATGGTGTCGTGAAGGATAGTGCAACCACTAAACTACGAGTGGTGTTCGATGCATCCGCCAAAACAGGAAACGGTATTTCGTTGAATGATACGCTAATGGTGGGTCCTACAATACAGGAAGATCTTTTTGCTATAATCATTCGTTTTAGACAACACAATGTAGCAATGGTAGCGGACATAGGGAAGATGTACCGGCAGGTGGAAATTGTAGAAGAGCAACGTGATTTACAGCGAATTATGTGGCGTTCGGATCCAAACCTGCCTCTAGAAGTCTACACATTAAACACCGTAACATACGGCACAGCTCCAGCTTCATTCATTGCTATACGATGCTTGCACCAACTCGCTTTAGAAAACAGTAAAAAGTACCCAGTAGCATCACAAGTAATAACTCGCGATTTTTATGTTGATGACCTCATCACTGGTACAGACACCAACATCACCAACATTTTAGAAAGTGGATCCTTTCCTCTTCGGAAGTGGAAAACTAACAAACCAAACATTTTCAACGATATTAACAACATTTCAGATCTACCAGATCATTATCTATCAACCGATGACCAATCAAAAACTTTAGGGCTTGTCTGGAACTCTCAATCAGACACGCTACATTTCAGTACAGATTCAATACAAATTGAAAATAACAATTTCACAAAACGCGAAATACTCTCCGTAATTGCTCAGTTATTCGATCCATTTGGCTTGGTCGGTCCAGTAATTGTTAAAGCCAAAGTTATCATGCAAAAACTTTGGCAGCACAAAGTAGATTGGGATCAAATTGCTCCTTCACCAATAATTTCAGAGTTTATTCATTTACAAAAGGAATTACCTATTTTGGCTACAATTAAAATTCCTTGACAAATAACAGTTCCCAAAGCCAATATTATTGAAATTCACACTTTCAGCGATGCATCTACTATCGCGTATGGTGCGTGTTCATACCTACGAACTGTAGATAACTCCGGACAATGCTCTGTACGTTTAATTTGTGCTAAATCAAGAGTAGCACCTTTTGTCACGTTGCCACGCTTGGAGCTAAACGCAGCTTTATTAGCAACGAATCTGACAGCTAAGCTCATGGAGGCTTTTACTTGTCGTATATCTAACATTTTTTATTATACTGATTCAACCATCGTTTTATCGTGGTTAAATACGGAACCCGCACTTTTAAAAACATTTGTAGCAAACCGCGTAGCGGACATACAAGGAAAATCCAAAATCGAAAATTGGCAACATGTAAAATCCGAACATAACGCGGCTGACATCATCTCGAGAGGATCACTACCCAGTCAGCTGCTCGAATGCGACATGTGGTGGAACGGGCCATTCTTTCTAAGCAATCCTAATCGACCGGTCACGAATAATAATTTTTTACCACTCAATGAATTACCAGAGGTAAAAAATTCCGCGTTAACACAAAATGTAATTATAGCTGATAGTACGATATTCGAGAGATATTCTAATTTCGACAAATTAAACAGAGTCATAGCGTGGATTTTACGATTTAAAGGTAACACATTACGTGCAAAACATGATAGAATATACGGTACAAAACTCACAGTGCACGAATTAAAACTGGCAAAACAAAGTATTATAAGGGCAACGCAATCAGTGCATTTTGCGGAAGAAATAAAATGTTTAATTAAAAATAAACCGCTAAACGCTCATTCAAAATTGTTAACTTTAAACCCATTTTTAGATAGCGATCATTTATTGCGGGTAGGGGGGAGAATTGTCAATTCAAACTTTTCATTTGACAAAAAATTCCCTTACGTCATACCTCATAATGGTCACGTCACGCGCCTTCTAATCGAAAGAGAGCATACATTATTATTACACGCTGGTGCTCAAGCAACTTTGGCCTCTTTCAGAAACAATTTTTGGCCATTGCGGGGTAAACGAATTGTCAAAAAGATTTTACATCAATGTATAACTTGCTTTCGAGTAAAGCCTCGCTCTTACAATGAAAAAATGGGAAACTTACCTAGCGTACGCTTCGCACAAGCTAGACCGTTTTTAAGCAGTGGCATCGATTACGCGGGGCCATTTTCGGTCAAGGAAGTTAAGCACAGAAATAGAAAATTTATAAAGGCATATTTGTGTATTTTTATTTGCATGACTACCAAGGATGTGCATTTAGAGGTAGCAACTGATTTAACTGCAAATTCGTTTCTAAACGTCCTCAAAAGATTTTTTTCACGGCGCGGTCTATGCAGTGATATATATTCTGACAATGGGGGATGTTTCGTTGGAGCAAACAATGATTTGCGATCGTTCCTAAAAACATTAGAACAAGACAATTCATTTTCTACATTTTGTGACACACAAGGAATTCGGTGGCATTTTAACCCTGCGAACAGCCCGCATATGGGTGGTTTGTGGGAATCGGCTGTGAAATCGGCCAAATATCATCTAAAAAGAGTGATAGGTCTAAACTGCTTGTCTTTGGAAGATTTTACCACCCTATGCATTCAGGTGGAGGCCACTCTTAATTCTAGACCTCTCATCCCATTAACCGATGATCCCAACGACCTTTGTCCTTTAACTCCCAGTCACTTTTTAATTGGCGACGTGTTGAAGGCCATACCTCAATCAAACGTTCAGCAAATACCAGTTAACAGGCTATCAACGTATCATGCACTGCAGCAAATGTATCATCATTATTGGCGACGTTGGTCTTCCGAATACGTCTCAACTTTGCAGCAACGTGTAAAGTGGAAAACTGCAAGTAAAGAACTTCTCAATATAGGAGCTCTCGCTTTATTGAAGGATAAGAATTCGCCGCCATTGTATTGGGCTTTAGCTCGCATTGTTAAGCTGCATCCAGGCAGCGATGGCATCACTAGAGTAGTTACCCTCCGTGCGAAGAATGGAATCCTGAAGAGGGCGGTGTCAGAAATTTGCGTCCTACCCATAGACGTTTAAAAAGTGTTTCTTAGTGATTGACATTTATTCTGACTTTTTACTTTTAAGTTGTTTTAAAACACATATAAATTTCATAATTTTTTATATTATTTGTCGTTTGAAAGTCGAGCCTTTCAAGGAGGCCGGTATGTTTAACCATTTAATGTATATATTTAAATTATGTTGAGTGCGCTACTGAACTTGGCACATGCGCCTACCTAGAGTAACCGGGCTTGCGCAGAAGAAGACAGACATCAATCATCAAGGAGCCACGAGGCCAACAGCGTTTTTTGTTCAGGCACACAAAGCATTTGTACAATAAAGTGAAAATCGAAACAAATCGTTTTATTGTGCTTCTCACATTGTATACAGTCCACTTTAAAACATTTTCAATCAAGATATCCAACCAAGACCTTGCTTTCCAACTTTTTTTGCGGACATTATTAAAACGATTTTGTCCCTAATGTTCAAAAACAGCGCTATCTGTAGAATAAACTATGGCACAGACTAAAAAATAACACCGAACACAATAAATCACATTATCTACTGAACAACGAATAATACTAAATGCTGAATGTCCGATGTTCGTTCGGTTATGCATCTGACCATAAGCGCAAATTATTTATAATATTACCGTACTTTCCTTCCTAAGTAAAGGCTTGGCAATATCGAAGAGAGGCTCGGGATGGTAATAGATCCATGTATGGAGTGTAGAGAAGGAGTAACATCTCTTATGGACGGTACGTTTAAAATATTGTCTGAATTCTGTAGGGATAATACGTGGCGCTGATTGTACTATGAGATTGAGATCTGAAGTTAAACACTTACTATATCTGAAACTAGCTTCAGATTCTATAAACTAACGAAAACAGAATATTATGTAGGTGGTGAAAAGAATTAAACAACGTTTAAAAATATTAAAAAAATAGTAAAAAAATCATGGTGAAAACTTGTTGTATTTCTGGATGTATAAGTGGTTCTTTAAAAGATTGTGGTATTCGTTCATCTCAAAATATAAAACAAGCAAGTCTCTTTGGAATACCAAAGGTAAGTCATGTTTGAATCTCTTAGAAAGCAAAATTCATTCAAAATTGATATTTTTATATGACTATAACTATTATATTAGTTGCTAATGAAGTTCAATATTTTATTTTTATGAACCGAAATATTTTTTTTATTATTCTATTATTTTTATTGATCTAATTATATCGCTATAATTATTATATTAGTTACGGATAAAATTCAATATTTTATTTTAATCAACCAAAATGTTTTTTTTATACTATTTCATTATTGTTACATGATTCTACTTTTTTTTCATATTAGAATATATGTATTATCTAAACCAAATAAATAGCTAAATAATAAAGTTAATTTAACGAGATTCTGTTTTTCAAGCGAATACCCTCTATAATCAGCGCCACCTATTTTCCCATCAAAAATCAGCTCACATTTTTTAACCCAGAGATGTTCCTCCTTCTCTACACTCCATAGATCCATGGTTACGCGACGACTTACCTTCGAATTCTGATTTGGACCATGCGGCATTCGTGCAGCGTTGCGTCTATTTAGCACTTGCATTTCTATATGAAAAATACCGAACAATCGTAAAAAAACGCCAGTGTCACATAAATGGAATGGGCCTAAGAGAGAAGGAAATTATTGCGGACTTTGTCAGTTATGACGCGTCTGGCCTTTTCTTAGCTGATTTGTACTTTATACAATAAGTTTTTACATATATTTATTGTATTTAAATATTTGCCTCTATTATTCGAATCACTTCCCCATTTTGTTTTCTATTAGCATCTTGATTAGCCATTCGAAGTATTATCTGATGTGGAGTTGTCAGTATTGGTATTACCATTCGTTTTCTTAATGCTTCTTTTACACTTGTCAATTTGTCACTGTGCAATCCAATCAAACGAAGACTACGAAGAAGAAGAGGAGAAGCAAGAAGTAGAAGAAGAGAAGGAGGACGAAGTATAAGGAGAATAGCAGAAAAATACTTTTGAGTGGCGGTGTCGTGATTTTTAAAAAAATTTTCTATCGGAATTCAAATTTCCGTTCTAATTTTTGTAAAAATTTGTTAATTTTCTCAATAAAGTTTGTTGAAAAAATCCTATTTTTTAAATTTAAATAAATTTCAATAATAAATCATTTTTATGCCCCTTTCCGTCAATTTGATGCCCAATTCCATTTGGCACAAAAATTTCAAAAATATGACTTAATTTATTATTCAACTATCAAGCCGATAATTTTTCTTATGTCTCAAGTCTATCAATTTCAATAAATTCCAATAAAACAACTTGAAAATAGCAATTTTTTTTCGCGTAATTTCGATGCATAAATCAAAGATTCTCAACATTTTTTTAGAATATTGTTGTGTATCGTAAAAAGTATAGAAAAGAAAAACAGCAGTGAGCGAAGAATTACTTAAACTAAAAAAATTTGATTCTTGTATTTTCTAAAATTAATATTCATCATAATAGAAGAGTGATAGTAAATTGACCAAATTTTGACTGGGAAAATGTGAAAACCAACCTGGAAAAATCGGGAGCAGACGAGTACTTGATTTTCAATTTCTACTAAACACCTATTTCAAGAAAAGTTGTGGATGTAACGGATAAAAGTATGAACAACTGTTGACTCGTTTTTCCTGAATTCTCTGTATCTGAGTTAAGAAGCTATGTGCATATCTATGTACTCTGCTTGGAATTGAAGGTAAAGTTATTCCAAGTTTCTCAGACAGAACTAAGACACCGAATGAGAACTCTTACGACAGAATAGAGTGCAGGAAAGCACATTCATTACTTCCTCTACCTTCCGTTGAACTATCAAGAGCTTCTAGAAGAGCGGGGAATGCAGGAAGTTGTTTCATTAAGGTCAACACTGCTTCGAGCATTTCTATACACCTTGTTTTACACAGTGTCTTTGAAAACTAAATTTACCTGGCTCAATTCAATCGGAGATATGGAAAGTTGCTGTATACTGCAAGAAGTTACATCTTGGAAATTCCGGTTTGGACTTTCTTAATTATTCCACTCATTTTCATCTGCCATTATTGTGAAAAACTCTAGACTTTTTTCGATTCGATTTACTTCAGCGCGAATTCTGAAGCTAGATTTACTATAAAATTTCCTTGGACGAAACAACTCCCAGTTGCATCTATAATTTCATGTTCTATATGATACGTTTTGGACACAACATGAAACCATCATTTAATAATTGGAATAAGCTTAATTGAGGTACAATCTGCGAAACGGTTTTTGTTGGCAAAAATCTTGAAGAAGCCTATGGATATTTAGCGTCAGTGTGTGAAGTAACTTTTCTTAATTTCATAACTTTCCCATTTTCTGAATAATTCTCGTATTCAATGGCAAACAGAAACATTATCTAAATAGTTTTAGTTTGAAAATAACTAGGTATAAGACATCAATCAATCCAAAATATAAGTCGAATTCACTTTATTTACAATCCAAATTACAAATATAATGATATGAATATTCACTATCTATGGAAATTTAAATACCCGGATCTGATCGACGGTTATTGAACAAAGTCATAGAACATTCTAATCCCGGAGCTTTTGGCGAACATTATCTAATCAAAGTGTATTTCGAACTAGAGTTTCCATAAATAATCCAATTGTTTTATCCTAATTTCACAAAATCTGGTTACAATTGTGAGGAATCAGCGATCAATGTCCAATTTAGCGGAGAATCAATTGAACTACTCATATTATTGATTGTTATACTAATAGATGGAGTATTGTCAATATTCTCAGTAGTTCTAGAATCACTAATTTCATTTATTATTTATTCTGCTACTTTTTAATTTTTTTCTGTATCCTTATATTCTGCTTGATTGCGATTGGTTTTTTCTATCAGATCACCAGATGCAACATTTTCCTACAGACAAATTTAAAAATTACTATATTTAAAATTGGTATTTTCATCTTACCTCTTCATTCGCAAATTTATCCTCAAAACCACTTGATGAAGGACTGGCTTTTCCACTACATTCAATTTGTGATTGCTCTTCTTCTAATATACTTTCCGTTGTTAAATTGATCATTAGAGCTGTACGCAATAGCAGAACATTGTAAAATAAAGTGTTACGACAAACCTGCTAATTTAAAGAAGACTACACTGTTCATATTCCTTTTATTATTCCAAGTCCAGATGATAATTTTGTTTTTTCTTTTGCTGTAAAAACGACATATTTTTTTATATAGCATATTTGTCTTCTGAGTAGAAAGGTAGAGGATTAAGTTTTAATAAACGAAAGACAAAGAGTTATTTTCTTCTATTTTTTTTTCAAAATGTATATATTTTGCATAGAATAAATCTTTTAATTTAATCATGACAACGTTAAGTTCTGTAGATAGAATTGGTCACAACATTACGCAGGCAAAACTCAAAGTTATAAAAGTTTTACATTTGTTTTTCTTATGACGGCGAACCGAGGAGATGGCCGAACCAGAATTTGTTGCGATTATCGAAAATTAAACAAAAATATAATACGCGATAGATTTCCACTTCCCCTTATTGAAGATGTCCTAGACAGCTTACAGAGATCAAGGATATTCAGCACCCTTGATTTGAAAAATGGATTTTTTCATGTACCTGTTGAAGCAAGAGCACAAAATATACTTCTTTTGTAACGCCGATTGGTCAGTACGAGTTTATGAAATGTCCATTTGGAAGTAGTAGTCAAGCAGTTTTCCAACGATTCATCGCTCATGTCTTCAGGGAGTTGACTGCAGGAATGTACGTTATATACTACATGTTATCATCTTGAGTGCGAACGAAGAAGAGGGGATAGAGACAGCTGCAGAATATGGACTAGAAATGAAAAAGAAAAAGTGTCAACTGTTGAAAACCGAGGTAAAATTTTTAGGATACATAGTAAGTGACAAACAAGTCCCAATCATAACTACACACCTATGCAAATATACATAGTTATTGAGCATTCTTTTAGCAGCGATCTAGTGACGATTCGAAGCTTCACCGGATATACTACATGAGTAGAAAGACGACCCCTGCAGAGATGAAGTATACAAGCTATGAGCTCGAAATACTCGCCATTATTAAAAGTGTGAAGAAATTCCGAATCTACTTGCTAGGAACGAAATTTAAAATAGTTACAGACTGTAATGCATTCATAAAAACCATGGAGAAAAGGGACCTTACAACAGGAATTGCACGATGGGCCCTAGAAGAATTTCAGTATGAAATTGAGTATAGACGATGTAGGCAGATGACGATAAAAAGGATTTTGACTACCGAAGAGTATGAAGATTTTTATTTAGAGCATGATATATTGTAAAAATACGATAATGGATTAAAATTACTTGTCATTCCAAAGAACATGCAGACTTAAAAAATAATAATAAAAGTCCACGAGATAGGAAATTTTTGAAAGAAAAAAACACAAGGAGTAGTAAACAAGGAATTTTACATACTGTTCACGCCAGAATTAATTCAAAACTCATGAAAACTGGCAACGCTGTCCGACCAACCGACTACTGAGCGAATGGAAGAAATGAGATATATAATAAGTTCTGTTGTTAAAGCTATGTAAAAAATTTTCTTACAAATAAATGTTAATGTGAACGTGTTAATAATAACTATAATACAAAAAATGGTCCTTACGAGCGGATTATAAACAAAACCAGTGAAAATTCGCAATAAACAATATATTATTAACAACTATAACCCAAAAACAATTTACCACGTGCTGCAAGCAACTATCAACGAGTGCAAAGTGATCGACCAAACAAGTAGTCGATACAATATCACGGCGACCAGACATCAACTCAACTGGCCGACTAGTTCAATTGCAAGAATCAGGCAGTTCGACCGAAATCAGAGTGAGTTTGTTCCAAATTATTTATTTCCGAATTTTTCTTTCCATTTGCGATTTCAAAGCTTCTCTGTTTGTGCTTGAACAATTTGACAATATAAAATGGCAGAACTTGGCAAACTAATAAAGAAAAGAGGTGTAATTAAAGCTCAGTTAACTATTTTCACAAAAGCGGTAAATGAATTTGCAACTATATCTAATTTAAGCCAAACAGAAGTTACAAAATTAAAAGATAGGTTACGTGATGCCGAAAATTATCTTGACGAATTCAAATCATATCAATTAGAAATAGAGTTACAGGATGATATAAATTTAGATGAGCAATTAATCGAACGAGAGAGATTTGAAAATTCATATTATGATGCAATCGCTGTTGCTAAAAACATTTTACAAAGCTACAATAATCACGATAATGATACAAATCTTAGCGTGATTTCAGACAAAGCTTGTTGTAAAAACGAGGGTATAAAGCTTCCGGATATATCACTTCCTAAATTCAGTGGAAACTTTGAAGATTGGTTAGAATTCAGGGACACATATAAATGCCTTATTCATGATAGTAAAAAATTAGATAATATTCAAAAATTTTATTACTTGCGAAGTGCACTAGGAGGAACAGCAGCGGCGTCCATTTCCAAAATCAAATATACGGCCGACAATTATGAAGTGGCATGGGCCACAATTTCAAAAAGATTTGACAATACTAAAAAATTAATATATGAACATATTAGAGCTATTTTTTCATTAGAAAATATACAAAAACCGACAGCTGAAAAACTACAAAATTTAGCTGACGATATTCACAAACATTTGGGATCTATTGAACAATTGGGGCAAAATATAACTAATTGGGATCCTCTACTAATTTTTTGGATTACTAATAAATTAGATACTAGCTCAAACCTTGAATGGGAAAGGGAAAATAGAGATCAGGAAGAATTGCCAAAGTTAGATAAATTCCTACAATTTTTACAAAAACGTTCCAATTTTCTTAATATGTTAGAATCAAAGAACAGTCTCAGTTTAAATAAATCAGATTCAAAATTTAGTAATGAGGAAAATAAATTCAATAAACAAAGTAGAGTAAGGTCATTGACCTCAAGTACATATACATGCTCCTATTGCAAGAAAGAGCATTCAATATATCGTTGTGCAGAGTTTCTCGGATTAACAATAACACAAAAAAAAGATTTTGTCAAAAAATCAAATCTTTGCCATAACTGTTTGCGTTCGGGTCACTCTGTCAAACAGTGTAAATTAGGGCCTTGCAAAGTGTGTAAAGCTTGGCACAATACAATTTTGCATGAAAAACTCGAGATAGCGGACAACGCGAGCTCAAGTTCCGCAGCACTAAGCAGTGGCGTAGTGGTACCAGCGGCGGGGCAGGTGCTATTATCTACCGCCTGTTTACTCATTTCAGACAATTTCAATAATTTTCACAAAGCAAGAGCGTTATTAGATTGTGGTTCTCAAACTTCCTTCATAACGGAGGATTTGCAAAAGCGTTTGAATATTGCGACACATAAAACAGATCTTTCAATTTTCGGAATTTCAAACAATATTTCAAAGGTCAGTAAAAGGTGTAAGGTTTCATTTAAATCTATACATACCAATTTTAAAGCGCATGGCAATTGTTATATTCTAAAAGAGATTACAAGTGTGATGCCGTGTTGTCGAATCAACACGCAATCTTGGGCGATTCCAGGTGATCTAAAGCTAGCTGATCCACAATTCAATATTCCCGGACCAGTAGACATGCTCATTGGCGCGGACCTATTTTGGACAATCTTAAGCAATAACAAAATTTCGTTAGGAAAAAATATGCCGCTATTAATTGATACAGTGCTAGGTTGGGTTGTATCTGGGCAAATAAGTACTAACAACGTTGAAAAGGCTTCTTGTAATTTAAGTATAAACCAGGAATTATTAAATTCAATAGCCAAATTTTGGGAAATCGAGGAAATATCTAGCACGCGACAACTTTCTCCAGATGAACAATTCTGCGAGGACAATTTCATCAAAACTACTACCAGAGACGCGAACGGACGTTTTACAGTCACTATACCTTTGAAGCAACAACCTTCTAGTTTAGGTGAGTCGAAAGCTCAAGCCGAAAAACGTTTCTATGCATTAGAACGAAAATTCAGGAGAGATCCAATGCTGCACAGCAGATATATACAATTTATGAACGAGTATAAAGAGCTAGGCCATATGACAATTTGTAACGGCAATGATTCAAGCTTCGAATATTTCATGCCGCATCACGGAGTTTTGAGAGAAGAGAGTTTGACCACAAAACTACGGGTAGTTTTCGATGCATCAGCGCCCTCTAGCAACGGTCTATCCTTCAACAATATTCAAGTCATTGGACCCGTTTTACAAGACGATTTACTATCAATAGTCTTAAGGTTTAGGAAATATAACTATGTAGTTTCGGCAGACATAGTTAAAATGTACCGGCAAATTTCAATAACGCCCGAGCAAAGGCATTTGCAAAAAATTGTATGGCGCGAAAATCCGAGTGATAACCTGGAAGTCTACCAGCTAAATACCGTTACATACGGGCAAGCCTCTGCCAGTTATCTTGCAATACGCTGTTTAGCTAAACTCGCTGAGGATATTCAAGAAATGAACCCGGAAATAGCCGAAATCATTAAGCACGACTTTTATGTAGATGACCTGTTAACAGGTGCACCTACACTTGAGCATGCGCAATACATATGTAAAGCGATAAGTGACACTCTTAAATCGGGATGTTTCGCACTCCGAAAATGGTGCTCTAACGACACCAACGCGCTCAAAAATATAAGTTCAAATGATTTAAAATCCGATATACTAGAATTTGCGCATGATGGCAAAACAAAAACGTTAGGCTTGATATGGGTTTGCAATAACGATAAGCTTCAATATAAAATTCATACCAATCCTATAGGTACAAAGGTCACAAAACGCACAATTTTATCTACTATATCAAAAATATTCGACATCCTTGGTTTACTAAGCCCATGTACTATTATCGCAAAAATGATAATGCAAAAATTATGGGAAAATAAATTAGCTTGGGATGACGCTATTCCAAAAGCTATATCTGAAAATTGGGTAAGGTTGGAGAAGGAGCTTCTTATTTTGAACGATCTTGAGTTAAACAGACAAGCTATTTGCAAGAATGCTGTTGAATTACAACTGCATGGTTTCGCTGACGCTTCGGAAAAGGCTTACGGAGCCTGTGTTTATTTGAGAAGTATTGATTCCGATCAAAAGGTTCATGTATCCCTGTTATGCGCCAAGGCAAAGGTGGCACCTATAAAAACAATACCAATCCCGCGGTTGGAATTATGCGCAGCATTGCTTCTAGCCCGCCTAACAGATAAAGCTAAAACTGCTTTGAAAATTCAATTCAAATCTTTCACACTTTGGTCGGACTCAACTATAACTCTAGCTTGGGTACGCACAAGCCCGAATCTGCTAAAAACATTCACGGCCCATAGAGTGGCAGAAATTCAGTCTCTCACTAAACACGCCGATTGGAGGCACATCCCCACCCACGATAATCCAGCAGATATTGCTTCAAGGGGAATATATCCTAGTCAAATTTTAAACTCTGATTTGTGGTGGCGCGGCCCTACTTGGCTAGCTAAGGACCCAAGTTTTTGGCCCAATGACAAGCTGGAGGTGGTTCATGATTTACCTGAACTTAAATCCAGTCTTCTGACCAATGTTGCGCCCCCTACTCTGAGTTTTCCCTTTGAACGTTTCTCAAATTTCTCAAGAATGCAACGAACAATGGCATACATTTTACGATTTAAGGATAATTGTCTTCAGAGAAATCGCAGAAGAGGCGGTTCTCTTACAGTACAGGAGTTAAGTGATTCTCTAAAATGTCTCATTCGAATTTGTCAATCTCAATCGTATTCTACCGAAATTGAAACATTGAAAAATAACAAGCCTTTGAGCTCCCATAGTAATCTATTAAGTCTTAGTCCCTTTCTAGAACCCGATGGTTTGCTACGCGTAGGAGGGCGACTAAAACATTCAAATTACTCCTTTGACAAAAGGCATCCAATTTTGATCAATTCAAAGCATCATTTTTCAAAGCTACTATTTTTACAAGAACATGAACGCCTATTGCATGGCGGCCCTCAGCTGCTCTTAAGCACTATAAGAGAAAATTACTGGGTTATATCCGGTAGAAATCTTGCACGAAAGACTGTTAAGAATTGTGTGAAATGCTTCAAATTCAATGCTAAAACCATACAGCCAATTATGGCCAACTTACCGCGCGATAGAACTAATCCTTCTAGTGCATTTTCAATAGTGGGAGTTGATTACGCGGGGCCATTTATGATTAACGATAAGAAAGGTAGAGGTTGTCGTTTAAGTAAATGTTATATTGGCGTATTTATTTGTTTATCAACTAAAGCAGTCCATTTGGAATTGATTTCTAGCCTTTCTTCAGAATCATTTATTCAAGCGCTATATCGTTTTGTCTCTAGACGAGGCAAACCATCAAAAATATTGTCCGACAATGGAACAAGCTTCGTCGGGGCACAGCGAGAGCTAAAGGATTTTCTAAAACATGGCAGCAACACTATAATCGAGAAATGTAGCTCTCAGAATATAGAGTGGAGGTTTATACCACCCTACTCTCCTCATTTCGGAGGTTTGTGGGAAGCAGCTGTCAAAAGCGTAAAGCACCATTTAAGGCGCGTTTTGACCCAAGTTCATTTATCATTTGAAGAATTTGCCACAGTTCTCGCACAAATCGAGGCGATTTTGAATTCGCGTCCTTTATGCTCACTGAGCTCTGATCCCAACGATTTTGGACCTCTTACCCCAGCTCACTTCTTGATTGGAAGACCAATAATTGCAGCACCTGATCAAGATGTCACCGACATAAAAATGAATCGACTTTCCAGATTTCAGCTCGTACAACAATTAGCACAGCACTTCTGGAACAGATGGAAATCTGAGTACATTGCGGAGCTCCAAAGACGCACCAAATGGAAGTCCAACCAAGGCCATCTAGTAGAAGATTCTCTCGTTTTAGTGAAAGGCGAGAACACTATGCCCACTCAGTGGTTATTAGGTAGAATCAGCAAGCTCCATAGAGGCCCTGACGGTATCGCTAGGGTCGCTTCTATAAGAACTCCCTCTGGAGAAATCATCAAAAGAAGCTTTCAAAAAATCTGCCCCCTTCCAGTTGACCTTTGAAAGCCATCCTTATGCTTTCAACGCGGGGAGTATGTTCACGCCAGAATTAATTCAAAACTCATGAAAACTGGCAACGCTGTCCGACCAACCGACTACTGAGCGAATGGAAGAAATGAGATATATAATAAGTTCTGTTGTTAAAGCTATGTAAAAAATTTTCTTACAAATAAATGTTAATGTGAACGTGTTAATAATAACTATAATACACATACCAAGACTAAAAGACAAAATAGAAACGATTAAAAATAACTGTATACCTTGTATATTATGGAATAAAAAGGAAGGAAAGAAAGAATGAATGCTTCATCCTATACAAAAACTAGAAGGTCCGCTAGAGACGTATTACGTCGACCAAATAGGACCAATGAAGTGAACAAAAAAATTATCAGCACATTTTTGTGATAGTTGATGACTTTTTCAAATTTGTGTGGCTTTATCCAACAAAATCAACCACGACGAAAGAAGTGACATGTTGTCTTGAAAAATAGCGTAAAATATATCACTTCGTCCTGTACGAAAGAAAGAAGGAATGCTTCATCCTAAAATCAACAAAATCAACGACGACGAAAGAAGTGATATGTTGTGAGCGTAAAATATTTGGAAACCCGTCAATGATAATATCTGACAGAGGATCCGCGTTCCGTTCTGAAGAATTCGAATTATATTGCCGAGAAGAAAATATTAAACATGCGTCAACAACTTGTGGAGTCCCACGAGGTAATGGACAAGCGGAAAGGGCAAATAGGACCCTTATACCAATCTTAACAAATCACAGTTTTGAAGAGCCAGGAAAGTGGTACAAATACGTTGACAAAGTACAGACTGCCTCTAATTCGACCTATCAGCGAAGCATAACTACCACACCCTTTGAAGTATATACATCTGATCCAAAATTAAAGAGAAAATTTTTAGATCCACACGAAATTGTTAAGGTTAAAGAAAATGATAGATATGACGTTGTTAAAATAGGAGATCACGAGGGACCCAATCGAACGACAACATGCGCTGAATATATAAATCCATGGGTCAGCTATGAAAGAGACGATTCCGAGGCGGATTCTGAGCAGAATGGCCCAATGTAGGATCGAGATTATTGCTCTACTCCATCCTACGGCGAGGCGCAAATTCTGTAATAACAGTGTTTTCTTTCTAACCGGCGCTTTAAGCAGAAAAGAACCCTAGACAACCAAGAAAATCATTTAGTTATTTATTGCGTTATGCAGTTCTGTGGTGATACGAGGATGTATTGAAAAATTCTTAGCCTACTATAAAACAAAACAAAATTTCAATGACAAAATATTTTATTACGCAACAAGATCTCCACACCTTTTATTACCTCATCGTTGGGAGAAAATTTACGACCTATTGAACTTTTTTTCAGTTGAGTGATCAGTAATGTCGGATAGTAATCTCCAGTTATTGTTCTACCCTTATTAAAAAAATCAATCATGATTACTCCATGGCAATCCCAAAAAACTGGAGCAAGAACTTTTCTAGCACAATTTTGAACACGAAACTCCTTAGGTCTGGGAAAACCAGAGTGTCGCCATTCCATCCATTGTTGCTTTGTTGTCATAAACTGTATCGATATTTTCGAGGACTGACACAGGGCTGGCCTTCCCGATCGGTCATCATCTTCAATGGAAAATTTACCTCGTAAATCTGCTCACCTCTTAACGCTTCTAAATACAGGTACTTGATGATGGCTCGATACTCCAATTTTTCGATTTTCACATTTTCGGTGGACATATTTTTTCTTTCAATTTATTGCGTAACTCTGGTTTACGTTTTTGACGTAAAACTTAACACTGACACTTTTAATAAGTTATTGTTCGGTATGCTATGGTAACGCAATATTTTGTTTATGCATGGAACTGGTCTAGGCTACCAACTTATAAATACATCGTCGTATAGTTCAAATCGGGGAAGACAATAACCCCCCCACTTTGGGATTCTCAAATATTTGAGGTTACCTACTCCAAAATAACGTTTTCATCACTTTAGGGTTATGTAACACACAATACCAATTTGTTGGGGTTTATCTAAGAGATACAAAAATTTTAAATTGTTCACAATATCCAGTACAAAATGAGTAATTACTGAACTTACCACTGAATTTGAAAATTGTTCTAAATCAGTCTGAATTATTATAGCTAGTATTTCCTACAAGAAATAATCCATTGATGATTTGCAGTTATTACAAATACCAAAAACAGTTGAATCACCTCTTCCTGTAGTTTTTTGTATCTTTCGACCAAATGGATCAAATTCCATATTTTTTTCAATGCCTTTAGTGAGTTACTAATTCAATTAACTAACCATTTGAAATCAAATTATACGCGGTAATATCTTTTGTTTTGTACAAAACACATAGAAACTAGAGAACATCGAAACAGGCGTCATACAGTGTAATAGTGAGTGTGCGTGGTAGTAGTAGTAAATGCAGCACACAAATTGTTCTCACGTATTTTATGAAATAATCATCACTTTTCCCCTTTTGTTCACTATCATCATCTTTATTAGCCATTCGAAGTATTATCTGATCTGGAATTGTCAGTATTAATATTGTCATTCGTTTTCTTAATGCGTATTTGACACTTCTCAATTTGTCACTATGCAATCCAATCAACCGTTTATTCCATAATTATATACAGTGAAACTTGGTTAAGTGAGACATCAAGGGGCCTGCACTGTCGTTTCACTTATAGAGGTATTCCACTTACCCAGTGTCTCAGATATACAGGTATAAATAAATATCTGTCTCATTTACATAGGGTTCCATTAATAGAGGTGAGAATACAGGTTCTTTCAGTTATACAGGTTAAATTATTAAATAAAATAAAAGAACGTGTTATGTGTGTAAATGAGTTTTAACACCTTTGAAACATCGCGGAGATTTGGATTTTCCGATTAATAGGATAGGCAACTTTTCAGTTCCTGACATGTTAGCAACTAGAATTATCGTAATGCGCTCTTTACCGAGTTTTCCGCCATGACAAGACTCACCTTTTAAGGTAAAAGTTTTATCGGTTAGACACTTGTAAAATAAACCCGTTTCGTCTGCGTTCAAAATATCCTCAGCAGAATAATTGCGTAATAGAAGTGGTAGGTCTTCAATCCATTGGCTACATTTGTTAACATCAACAGCGTTACTTTCTCCACAAATTGCTTTGAAAACTATACCGCTTCTTTTCTTAAACCCTTCCATCCAACCATTGCTGCTACAAAAATTATGAATATCGAGCCTTCGCGCGAAATCTTGTGCCTTTTCTTTAATCATCGGTCCACTTACCGGAACGTTTTTGTTACGAAGTTGCTTGACCCATATTAGCAAACACTGTTCAAGTTCAGGATATTCTCATAAACGTACACGTTTTAGTTTTCCTTGTCCTTCAGAACATTGTGATTCAATTTTATGTTTACTCTGAACTATTCTACAAAGAGTAGATTTTGGCACATTAAATTCGGCACAAACTTCTTCGCGTGTCTTCCCACTTTCATAAACGGATATTAACTTCAGTTTTTCACGTAATGATAACGATTGTAGCTTTCGTTTTGGCATTTTTCAAATAAACATCTGTATGATAGTAAAGCGAAACTAAAACTGAAGGTAATTGAAGCTCAAAATTTGTACTTACGTACTTGAAATTATGTGTGGAATTTGTGGGTAGAATAAGAATGAGTAAACAAACAATGTTATCTCAGTTACAGAGGTTTATGCATATAAAATTTACTCGCTATCTCAGTTATAGAGGTAACTATGATGATAAATCGAAAGAACAAATCCCAGATATAGAGGCTTACCTCGTCCCACTAACAGAGGTAATTCAGTGCCAAAGTGTTAGGACCTCAGCATGAGTTCCAGTTATGGAGGTTTCTCACTTATCCAGGTCCCACTTAACCGAGTTTCACTGTATATTCAGATTTGAGATCATTATTGAAGGTATCTAAGGCTCCATTTTCCGATTCTTTTTCATACTTATACAATTCGAAATTATGTATGATTGTACCATTCAAGTCCAGAAAGAAATCATGCTCATTTACGTTTCAAACGATAAGCATTTTTACTTCTTGTCAACATCATTTTCCTCATCATGGCTCTTCACATTATAATTGTTACATAAGATAGCATTAGATGGCTAGTGTATGGTCTCCTATCAACTACACATGACCACTAGGTGGCAGCAGAACGGACGTCAAGTAGAAACGTCAGTGGTACTCCTGCGCTTATCAGAGATATTGTAAAACATATATAATTCCTTAATAAAATAGTATTCAATAAGTTCTGACTATAATTTAACAAGTTATAAAACATGTAACATGGTGTCAGGTGAAATCACGCCAAGAAGATAAAAGGTGGAAATAAGACACAAATTAATAACAGTAGCTAGAGGTTAATAAACTCTGCCACACACTGATAGAAGCTTGCCGAGACCGAGTAGAAACGCGAAGATTTCACGTAGAGCAGTAATTTAATATTATAAAAAGAAAATGTCAACATTTAAACCACCATTAGCTTTAGTGTTTGATCAAAATACAAGTCAAAACTTTACAAAATTCATAAATAGTTTCAAAATATACATGAAAGCATCTGGCTATGACAGTAAAGATGATGAAATGAAGATCGCTATATTTTTGAATAATGCTGGTGAAGATGCTCAAGAGGTATTTCAAACCTTTAAATATGATAATGTTGGAGATGAAGAAAAATATGATTAGGTTATAGAAAAGTTTGAAAGTCACTGCATGCCCTTTAAAAATGAGACATTTGATAGATTCAAGTTTAACACGCGCTGTCAGCAAGAAGGGGAAGACTTTGATAACTTTCTTACGGCAATAAAAAAATTAGCAAAGCCTTGCAAGTTCGCAACATTGCATGATTCTCTGGTAATAGATAGAATAGTAGCTGGTATATTAGATGCAGAGGTACAAGAAAGGCTCTTCAGAGTGAAAAATTTGACTCTGTCAGGCAGAAAACATATGTAGATTCTCAGAAGCAAGTAAAAAGCAAGTTCATAATATAAGAGGGAATGCAACACAAGTGGATGCAGTCAAGAAGCATTATCAATCTTATAGCAGTAGCAGTGCATACGAGTGCTTCAAATGCAAGACAAAACATGGTCCCAGAAACTGTCCTGCCTTCGGGAAGACCTGTTCAGTATGTAAAAAGCCAAATCATTTCGCAGTGGGCTGCTATAATAGGCAGCAATTTAAAGGTAAGGAAAAGATTAGAAGTAAGAAGAAAACGCATGAGGTTGAGAAGAGTGGGTCAGAGAATAGCAGTAACGAGGGAGAATCAGACACACCATATTTAGATTCAGTGACACTTGACCAGGTGAAGTTTAAGAATAAGAATAAAGATATTTGGACTGAGAATGTATTAATAGATAACGAGTACATTACTTTTAAGATAGATACGGGTGCGAATTGTAACTGTTTGCCCATAAAGTTTGTTAGGAAGATAGGAGCAGAGAATAAAATAGTAAAAAATAGACTATCGTTGAACACATATGGTAATAATAAAATAAAAGCTAAGGGGTATGTAATATTAGATTGTATGGTAAAAAGAAAATTTTCTAAAATTAAATTTATTGTTGTTGATTGTGACAGTATGCCTATCTTGGGATTAAACACCTGTTTCAAGCTTGAATTAATAAAACAAGATAGTGAAGTTAATAATAAAAATAATTTTTTAACAAAAAATTCTGAGGTTTTTGAGGGTACTGGAAAAGTACCATATAAATATAAGATAGTACTAAAACTAAATGCAGTTCCATATTCTAGTAACTGCAGAAGGGTGCCAGAAACATTAAAACCAAAATTAAAGAAGGCACTAGATGATCTTGAAAACAATAATAATAATATTGATTATACAAAAACCAACAGGAGCATTAAGGATATGCCTAGAGCCTTTCTTGTATCTCTGCATCTAATACACCAGCTACTATTCTATCTCTTACCAGAGAATCATGCAATGTTGCGAACTTGCATGGCTTTGCTAACTTTTTTATTGCCGTAAGAAAGTTATCAAAGTCTTCCCCTTCTTGCTGACAGCGCGTGTTAAACTTGAATCTATCAAATGTCTCATTTTTAAAGGGCATGCAGTGATTTTCAAACTTTTCTATGACCTTATCATATTTTTCTTCATCTCCAACATTATCAAATACAGGAAAAAGATTTACCAGAAGAAGTTTATATTTGTGGATCTCATTTCAAAGCAGACAATTTTCAATGGAAGAAAATCCTGAAAAAATATTTTTGAAAAAGAATGTGTAATTGATAAAAGAATTAGCTTATTTACAAAGAATATTGTTTTCCGGCAAAAAGTTATGTTAAATTTGGGGATATTAAACCGGCTACTTCTTAGCAGTGTTTAGACTTAACATCTGAAAGGTATTTATTGTCTGTTGGAAAAATGTTGTTAATGCATACTTATTGCTGATTTTGTAGTTTACATCAGTCTGAAAGATCCGCTTCATCCAAATTTTTAGAAATTTAATTATTTCACTCACCTGAAACTTTAAGTGCTTCTAAAAGTATTGATAAATTTGCCACTCAGAAAGCCAGAAAGATTATTTTATAATTAGGTAATTATAATGATTAGGTACCTAGTCTCTAAACTGTAGAACAACTGATTGATATACTTTTCGTTGAGTATTGAGTTGGTACATTTTTATGCAAAGGTGATAATATTGTTTGTTTTTAATTTGATGAAGTATTTTGTTGGTATTATATAAGCTGGCCAAAAAAATGAAGTTTTCAAATTTTATTTGCATTTTTACTCATGAATCACTTCTTCACAACGATGTGACGTAGGAATACGATAAAAATATGTAACTATCTAATCTATTTTTTCCATAAAACTGAAAAACGACAAAACTACAGATTAACTATCAAGTTAAAGGTATTTGACCTTGAACAGAAAAAGAATATACAATTTTTGAGTATCCTATTCTGTAGAGTTTTGTAAGTAACTAATTTAACCATATGACTGGAATAGGGAAATATAAAAAGCTTTTCTAAAAATTAAAACTAAGACTAATACGTCACTTGAACAATATCTAAACATTCAAAAATATTTCACTCCAACAAATCTATTCAAAATGCTTTCTCAGTTTTTAGTGAACAAAGGCAGCCATTTTATCGCAAACGAATACAGATACATAGCGATGTTGCCTAGCTTATATATTTTCATAAACTTTTTCATCAAAATTATTTTCTTGGTCTTGAAAATATTTTTATCTAGGAAAATAACGATAAACCTCCAAGGAAAAAATCATGTCTAGTTAAGATGTATCAGTATAATTCCGCAATACCGTCAATATCCAGTGTTAGTCAGAGCACTGAATGAAAACGTTAGCCCTCCAAAAAAGAAGAAAGTAAGATTTGATCTCGAAAATATATCTATACCTACTTAAAATTTGGTTTGCAAACTTAACTTTCATAGCTATTATGGTTGAGAGAGAATGAAAAAAAAATCTATCTGCTCAGTAACCATCACAAAAAGCCGTTACATTGTTTTCACCTTTGTATTGATAAATTTCGCAAATCATGCAACTTGGAATTTCGTCGAAATGGTCCAATTAGAACTCTGGTTAGCAAAAAGGTATCGAAACAAATTATATATCGTTAAAAAATCTTCACTCTAGCGATGTTTATAAAAAAACAAAAGCTTCCTATCACCTTTACTTTTTTTTAAACGCATAAATTGTTAGAACAATATGAATATTTAAGATACATTACATACTGTGAAAGTTATGAAGTTATAACTTCTTGCATAAGTTGAAATAAGAAGAGACATGGAAATCAGGAAAATGGAAGAAAATATCTTGTTTAACAATTCAGAAATTTTCAAAGTAAAATTTGATTGGATGTCAGTAATTTACAAAAATTTTTTGTCATAATAGTATAGCAAGTCAGCAATGTAAAAAATGAGATCGGGAGTTTTTATGACAGCTATATATGTTATTAAGGAATCAATCCGATGAGTTTTAAACACGAAAAAAAAAGGATTATGATGCAATGAAGTGATAAACTCCACTTTAGTCATGAAAATTATGAATTTTGATCTTCTGCATTAGAAGATAATCTATAAAAAATACATCGAGGGAAAAAGAAGACATGTACTAACAAAATTAAAAGGAGTAACAGAAAGAGGCATATTCAAAATTATACTTATCTACAATTATTCTATATATCTCATAACAGTAAAGGGTGACATAGAGTTGAAAAGCTAAGAAAAAATGTGTGAAAACATTTAGAAATACATATAATTAATATCAAATAGATACCTTCCATACGACAGCTGTAAGCCTACATTTTGATGTTTAGGACTTTTTTTGAAAAGAATACTGTACCCTTTTCGTTCTCTCAACGTTTTTGCTTCTATTAGAATGATTTGATAACAATATACTTTCAACTGGTTGTTGAGGAGCTAAAAAAATAAAACATAAGTGTGTGGGTATGTGTCAGTAGAAAGGGCATTACCTCACCCAATTCAAACAAACATGTTTCTTGAATATTCAACAACTTTAAAATACCTTTGACATGGAGTACAATAAACCATTAAGTTGCATTAAAATGTATTTGCTAAGCTAAATTTACACTCACCATGTCATATGCATGCAGGACTTTTCAAGAAAATTCTTCATTAATCATTCAGTTTCATTGGCAGATATAGTGTTGAATTTGTACAAAGTGATTAAAGTGATGAAATGGTAAGTGACTTGAAAGTTCTTATTTAAAAACTGGTAAGACAATAATTGGAAATAATTATGGAAACATGATATTGCTAAAGTTATTTTTTTCAGACTAGTATGAGATTTTCAAGGAAAGTCACCTAAAATACTTAAGAAACTATATGATTTTATATCAAATATTGTTGAGCAACTACCAATTATTTTGATAAAGAGTAAATTTATTGGAAAAATGTTAATATTTAGAGAAATATCAATTCATTGGCAACATTTTTCATCAATTCGTTGTAAACTACAAGTTACTTATTCTTCACAATTGGGGTAGAGTTTCTTTAAAGAATTTAACCAAACAAAAATTACTCAATATATTATTTTCTTACCTCAGAAATATGAATAAAACAAGTAAGATGGGTCAGAACAATACGAGGATCTTTTCTATCACATATTTATTGTGCAGAAATACCACAGTTCACTTGAATGATCTTTATCTTGCAATTCCATAAGGTAGGTACTGCAAAGCTACTAAAGGTCCTCATGTGAATCCATCCAAACGCTTCTATTAAATCAATCATTATATATAGGTAAATATTTAAAAAAAAAAAGTGTTGTCGGGGATTGTTTTATCAAATTTCCAAAAATTTTACCTAAATGATAAAAACACTGCAAAAATCTTCAAAACCGGGTGGATGCGGTTCTCTAGTTGCTACTTCAATAAACTAATTCTTTTTTTGTAACTGGACTTTAAAAGACATTACAATACAAACTTCCAGGCCCAGTTCAGATCAAGCTACCATTGAGGAATTGGTGAATATGTTAGAGTATGTACAATTCTTTTTTATTAGCGGCCATTTTGGTAAATAAGAAATCACGCTCCTTTACCTAAAAATAAATTATTAGTAAACTACTTCCAATATTGGTGTAACGCTTATACTTGTTATTAAAAAAGATATTCAAATACTTGCCAACATCTTAAAAGCATTTAGCTTGTTTAAATCATATTCATCAACTTAAAACATTGTGGTGTGTATGTGAGCGTTTTCAAATACACAAGTACGTAAAGGTATATTAAGTTCAAAACTCTGACATCAATAAGATGATGATTATGATGACAAAATCAGATGAAAGAATACGACATGCAATATCAAATTACTTAGTTAAAGGTGTAGAAAATGTGAGAAATAATTGTACATACCTACTATAAGAATCAAAATTTTAAAAATATACATTTTCAATCAAAATTTACTTCATTACTTAAACTGTATTCACCTAATCTTCACGTATAAAACTTAAACATAAATAAGTTTTCCGACTAGATACCAGTTCCGTTCCTATCATTATAATGAATTACGAAGTTTTTTTGTTTGAAACTTTGGTTTACTTTGACCTTGGACGAATAAAAAAGATGAACCCAGCTGACATGTTTGAATATAATTGAAGCCAACTTACAGTAAACGTCAATGTTGTCAAATTTTACAATTTATTTATTAGCTGGATGCATGTTACGTTTCAAAAATATTTATTCATACATCGTAATATTATTAAAAATCAATAAGAATCTGGCTCTAGTTCTCACTAAATTTGGTTAATTGACAATAATCCCTACAATTGATCTAAAAAAAGAAGAAGAAAATAATTTTTGCGAGAATGTTTATAAAAAAATATAAGCTAGGCAACATTGCTATGTAACTGTATTCGTTTATGCTTTTGTTTTATCTAGAATAGAATGTGTGAATGAAATAATATCAAATACTAGTTTTATTTGAACACAAATTTACTATAGAAATGTGCCAACAAAACTTCGAATCAGCAAATACTTCGAAACATAAAACACACTGAAGTAGCAATTTGTGTGCTGCTTTTACTACTTCTGCTACCACCACACTCACTATTATATGTCTGACGCCGGTTTCGATGTTCACCTCTAGTTTCTATGTGATTTGTACAAAACAAACAAACAAACAAAATATTACTGCGTATAATTTGATATAAGATGGTTATTTGATTGAATTAGTAACTCACTAATGGTATTGAACAAAATATGTAATTTGATCCGTTTGGTCGAAAGATACAAAAAACTACAGGAAGAGGTGATTTATAAAATATCAACTGTTTTTGGTATTTGTAATAACTGCAAATTATCAAAAGAGTATTTCTTAAAGGAAAGACTATCATTACTTTGACTGAAATAGAACAACTTTCAAATTCAGTGGTAAGTTCAATAATTACTCATCTTGTACTGGATACTGTGAACAATTTGAAATTATTATTATTATAATTATTTTCTAGTTTATGGTCTTTGAAAAATAGCAATTGAATGCTCTCAAATTTTTTCGATAATAATATAATGGGATTCGTATAGAACTGCTTTTGTTACTTGCCATTTTTCTTGATTAAAAAGTTTCTTATAATGAAAAGTCACATTATTAACAGAAGTTAATTTGAAATTAGAATTTTCTCTATATAGAAAGATTGTTTTCGAGTTGGTATAATAGTGTTCGTTTCTATAATTGATCTTCACTCAGATTTTTTTGTAATCCATTTACTTAACACACTTTATCTGTCTTGATTAAACTTTCCAATGAATAAGTAACCAACTCCTAATTTTGATGTGAGGACAAAAATAATTATTGAAAAATGTGAAGTTATTTTGGTTTTCTAGAAAATTCCAGTGTAACAGATTTTGTATAGAAATTTTAAAAGTTTTCAGGTCGGTCTGGTGAAAACATCCAAAGCGACCAACATGGATTTTGAAATATAGTTATAGAATTGTTGATGCCATTGAATTTGAAAAAAATTTGTCAGGTTTTCATTTACAAACGCTTTTGAAAATTTTTTAAGATTTATACATCATAGAAATGCATAACTCAATAAATAACTTGATATTAATGAAGATGCAAGAGCCAGGAAGTGTATAGAAAAAGTGAGAAAATTTGTTGATTTAAGTCCAAATTCAGAATCAAATAACAATACTGAAGCGAATGTAGTGGAAAAGCCAGTCCTTCATCAAGTAGATTTGAGGATGAAAATACCAATTTTAAATATAGTAATTTCTAAATTTGTCTGTAGGAAAATGTTGCATCTGGTGATCTGATAGAAAAAACCAATCGCAATCAAGCAGAATCAAAAAATGGAGATATAAAGTTTTGGATAGGCTTAGAAGAGGAATAATATACTTTTGAGGACACACAGTTACTGAAATTATAAAATGATATGAATAGTTCAATTAGTTCAACTGCTTCTCCATCAAATTGGACATGAACGCTGATTCTTCACAATTACAACCAGATTTTGTGAAATTAGAATAAAACAATTGGATGATCTATGGAAAATAGAGTTCGAAATAAACTTTGATCAGATCCCGGAATTTAAATTTCCCAAGATAGTGAATATTCATATCATTATATTTGTAATTTGGATTGTAAATAAAGTGAATTTAACTTATATTGTTTAGTGATTGATGTCTTGTACCTTGTTATTTTCAAACTAAAACTATTTAGATGATGTTTCTGTTTGCCAATGAACACGAAAATTGTTCAGAAAATGGGAAAGTTTTGAAATTATAAAAAAGAAAAAAAAGATCGTTTTAGTTCCATAAAAGTTTATTAGTTTTTCAACTAGAAATATTCAGGCAATTTAAAAGAAATTTGCTTCAGTCTCAACAACTAAGCCCCGTAATGGTTCGTATTTCTATATCAAAATGAATCATTCATTGAGATCTCTCTGTGGTAAAGCATTTTCGGTCGAATATAGAAACACCCTGTATTTACTAAGTTATATATAGATTATGTAAATTCCAAAGATAATAATCTTGATGTATTTACTCAACCTCTAGACAGAACTAAATTTGTTTATTTCAAAGAAGTTCTGCGTATATTTTAGGATTTAGCTTTACTTCGTTTGTTCTATATGTATGTTTTAATACAATTTCAATGTTGTTCTTTTTTATACTGTTTATTCCTTTATTGTATAAGCAGCTTGAAATTTTTGTCACTATCGTCTTGGGCTCCCCTATGGTGGTTAGGTTAGGTTTTTGTGCCAAATGGAATTGGGCATCAAATTGACGGAAAGGAGCATAAAAATGATTGGTTCGGCGAATAACGCGTTAATCATGGAGTTACTCATATTTATGACGTTTTAATAAAAATATAATTGAATTTTATTCAGAAATTTAAGGAAAAGGCATGAAACTGTTGAAATTAGGCATAAAAAATGATTTGCATAAAATTAATTAAAAAAAAAATGATTTTTCAACAAACTTTATTGAGAAAATTAACAAATTTTTATCAAAAATTAGAACGAGAATTTTTCCTTGAAATCACGACACCATCACTCAAAAGTATATTTCTGGTATTCTCCTCATATTTCGTCCACCTTTTCTTCTTCATCCTCCTCTACTTCTTGCTCCTCTTCTTCTTTTTCTTCGTAGTCTCCCGCCGAAGATTCCGTCTCATCACCCAACTTCGCACGTTTCTTCTGTTTACCGCCTCCATCCTCACTCGCGTATCTCTGTCGCTTCGTCTTTCTGGAAGATTTCGCATATCTATATATGAAGCTGTACATTTTCAGTCTGTCGAGCAGCTTCATTTCGACGGCTTCTTTAGCCTGTTTGACGGCTACGTCCATCCTGAATTTGAGTTTATTGAATTTATCGTTCAGCACAAGGTTATCATCGATATTTTTCAAGAACGGTTTCAAATTTCCGGCCTTTACCCAAGATCTAGTCACCGCGTCGGAATCGAAAAATGTCACGTGGTAGTGCGTCTGTAAATAATCGTTAACCGTCAATACACAGTGTGACTAATTCCATAGATTGAATACCTTGTGTCATTTCAAGAATTTTATCGAAATATATTACGAAAAAATAATCGATTAACCTCCCTGTATATGACCATCAGAATTTAAAAACTTAATATAAAAAATAATAAAACCTGTATATGAGTTTACAAATTTCCCACTCTCTACTCTCAATTGATAAAAAAAATCGCACTCTATTTAAGGTAACTTGAAATTTATTTCGATTTTCACTCTAAATGAAATATTGGAATAAGTAAAAAAATCACCCTGTATATAAGGTTTACTTAATAATTTCGATATTAAATAAAATCATCCTGTACGTTTCATGAACTAAAAAAATGGTACTACACTAACCTAATGAAAGTGACCAAGAGAAATATTAGACTTACCGGTTCTAAGGAATCTTTCAAACAAAAATAATTTTCGATATCAGGATCATCTTCCACCATAGCCGGCCACCATGGATAACCTTCGATTTTCGCCCAGACGATGCTACCCGCGTTATATTTATTAAATATCATCAGCTCCTTTTCTTTATCGTCTATCGATTCTTCTTTGATTTCGCATCTATTATACCTCCCATCTGGATTCATCCAACAATACCATTTGTCAGATAGATCCAGGGGATCTTTCACGTCGGGTAGGTATCTATACTTGTCGCAAGAGTCGCAATACACGTAGAGACCGACGTTTCTAAATTCTTGAAGTGATCTCATTTTCTCGTAGAAGCTCTCGTTCGAAAAGTTCATATGTTCCTCCTCTTTCACATCTTTTCTGTTTAGAACTTCCTTGGAATTGGCGTCGCTACAGTTCATTGGTGGTGGTGAATCGAACTTATCTGCAGGAGTCACGTTAATCTTCTTACCGTTAGCATCTTTTTCCTCCCTTGGAGCTTGGAACGATACCGTTGAGTTTTGGTCTTGATAAGTTTGTTTTTTCTTCTCCTTAACCAACTTCAACCAGTTATTGAACTTTGTCACTACCAAATTTTTGTAATACAAATTGACTTCTTTACTCAAAGATGACGGCATTTTAAAACTGCTATAATTTTAATATACAAATAACACTTATTAACCGTCTTACTTTCATTCACCTAAAAAAATATTTCTGACAATTGTTGACTTTTGAAATTCAAACACTTTCAAATGTTTATCTCGTTAACTAATCGAAATCATCAATTGATGATATCTTTACGTATCGGAAATAAAAAAAAGAAAAAAACGATTTTTCGCCTTGTACATCACGAAACAAAACCGCTATAGTTACGATGATTTAACTATCTGAAACAAATAAAATGAAAATATGTAGACATATATGTAATACCAACTGTCCATATAGGAGTCTTACCTATATGAGTATTAATAGTATTACCATTGTATAAAGAATATTCTTTAGGCAATAATACGTTAGGCAACGTATTATAGCCAAAATAATATTTTACAACGTTGCCTACAATATTTTTTGTATCGAAACGGAAAACGGCAACATACTAGTACGTTGTGAAGTTGACTTCTTGTGTGATTAGACAGTTTAGGTTATTGCGTATCTGTCATTATATTAAGTTATAACAATAAAAAGGATATTTTTATTCTAATAATACCAAAAACAACAAGTTATGGGTCCGAGACTTTTCACTGTATAAATAAATAATTAGGATTTCGAATCTAAAAACGAAAATTCATTAGAACAAAAAACTTTTCTGGAAACTGTAAAATAAGTGGAATAACTTTAAAAGCATATAGAATTATGGACTTGGTTATAAACCGCATAGGTACCAAGTAGTATTCATGATTATGAATTATAAAACATACATTTGTCAACATATATTATGAGCTGTACTGGTAATTAAGTGACACGGAAATATTTGAAAAATTGTCTAAGCTGTATGAAGGACATACAGAACAATTAAAAGGTAAGTTCACTCAAAAATTTTTCAGCTATACCTATAAGAGAAATGATAATCAATATATCTGTATTCATAAGCGATAATAATAACCACAATGAGAGGCGATGAGTACACATTTAAAAAACTAGAAGATCAAAGCATGATGAAATCTGCAAAACGTGACATAAGCATAAAAGTTATTAGAAACATACATTTTGATGAATGCTTTCTTCAGAATGTTATATTTTCACTGGAACACAAAAGTTGAGTGTCAGACTGGATAATAGAATACATAAAAATGGTTGAAATTAAATTTGATACAAAAGTTCATTAAGTAAATATGAAAAAATGAGGTACTATTCTTGATTATACTCCAGCAAACTTTCCATAACTTAATGGAAAAGTGATTGAGGGTACACCACGGACACTAAATAATCCAAGTGTATTTAGCTCAGATGCTTATGCCAAACATTTAGAAAAAAACCTCAAAATTTGACAATAAAAAGAAAAAACTTCAGGTGATAGGATACTCGAATGGATATCGGCTCTGGAATAAAAATGAAATACATGATAATTCCTCAAGAAGCTTGAACAATCTTGACAGTACTTTAACTCTTGATAAACATTGTACTTCACAATGAAGCAGGAATGCTTTGTGCTCACTTCCCATTTCATCACACAGAATAGCAAAAAGTCGGGATTGCTTGGGCCGTGACTTAATGAAAGTTACAACCCTCAGTTCATAGCACGAGCACCATCAGTTGTCCGTTTTATTTCGTTATCTGTAATTAAATCATCGAGATATTTAAAAAATTTTTCCGCTGTTGGTTTTGACTATAAAGACTTGCAAAAAAGCAGTTCTTCTTTTATGCTTTAATTGGGTTCGAAACCTAACAAAGGCTAATAGATTAGCTTAGCAAGAAACTTCAGTACTTTCATCAAGTTGATGTAAAAAGTTTATTTTAAAAATTCCTTTTCAGTGAATGAAACTTCAGATTCTACCCTACAGAATGAGCTGTTCTATTTTTAGCTATCAATACGAATAGGCGATATGATGCAATTGTAGCTTGTCTATTTTGCTCACCAGAAATTGATGTTTTCATTACTGAGTGTGACTTTAAGAATAAGTTCGAGTAAGAGGTGAGAATGCTTATCATTTGAACTGAACTTGAATGTTACAATCATACATAATTTCGAATTGTATAGGTATGAAGAAATTGAAAATGGAACTGAAGATACCTACAATATTAAACTCAAACCTGAATGTATGCAATTATGGAATGAACATTTGATTGGATTGCACAGTGACAAATTGACAAATGTAAAAGAAGCATTAAGAAAACGAATGGCAATACCAATACTGACAACTCCACATCAGATAATACTTTGAATGGCTAATGAAGATGCTAATAGAAAACAAAATGGGGAAAGTGAATTGAATAATAGAGGTAAATATTTAATTACAATAAATATATGTAAAAACTTATGATATACATGTTGTTTGGTTGATTGTACAATGAATCGACACTGAGAACATACACACAGCTGCCGAAAATTTGTTGAATGAACATATTACAAAAGTAAAAGTGCTTAAAAGATACTATGAAGGTAAGAAGAATACTCACATTGAGAAATCCAAGACATGTACTACTATTACAACACTCACTATTACACTGCCTGGCGCCTGTTTCTATGTTCTCCATTAGTCTCTATGTGTTTTGTACAAATCAAAAAAATATTACCGAGTATAATTTGATTTAAGATCGTCAGTTGATTGAATTAGTAAACTCACTCTCTACTCAATAACAACATTCTGAGGGCTAATGTAAAAGGCTTTTCTGTTCTATTTTTAGCGTGATGGGTGATGGGATGGTTAAAAAATGTTTTTGATGAATTTAAATTTGAAAAATCTGTCCCCACTTTCATGAATAAATTCGACGCATTTTTTTATTAAATTAGTTTTTCGCTACCACAAAGTCCTTGCAAAATGAAGTACCCAAGGCCCCTTGCTTCGGGTAATTCATCAGTATTCATGTTTGTTTCCTGTTTCTTTTTTATTGGAACTTCAATACCAGTGACAACGTTAGAACATTCTTCTTGTTGGTTACAAGAGTTAGTTTATTCTTAGAAGCACTTAAAGTTTCAAATGAGTGTAATAATTCAATTTAGGAAAATTTAGATGAAGCGGCTCTTTGAAAAATTGGTTGAAAAATGTTTTTAAAGAATTTAAATTTTAAAAATCTGTCCCTACTTTCATGAATAAATTCAAGGCATTTTTTTGTAAATTAGTTTTTCCTTGTCCTTGCAAAATGAAGTAACCCTTGCTTCGGATAATTCATCAGTATTCATGTTTATTTCCTGTTTTTATTTTTTATTGGAACCTCAATATCAGTGACATTATTAGAACATTTTTCTTATTGGTTATAAGAGAGTCCTCACTCTTGGAAGCACTAAAAGTTTCAAATGAGTGTAATAATTCAATTTAGGAAAATTTAGATGAAGCGGCTCTTTCAGACATCGTTTTAAAGTACAAAATATGCAATAAATATGCATGTCGATGAGTATGATTTACACAATCTAAATGCTTTTAAGAGGTTGGCAATATCTAATACTAATGAATGAATCACCTCTTCCCAAATAGTATTTACAAAGCCAGATCGATAAGTCCACTTTTTGAATTTCCCGCCTGCCAACTGAAACAGCAACACTGCACATATCAATATGCGGTGTTGTTTGATTACTATATCTATACACCAAAAAATTGCTAACAATAATTTATTCAAACTGCTTAAGTTATTTAAACAACTTTTTTTTTATTAATATTAAATATATTGATTAAATCTGAATAACTATATGTAAAAAAAAACTCGTGTGAAGAACAGCAAGGGCACGGAGGTAAACGTATAAATAGTATGGGAGCTCAACAAGATTTGAAATTTTTATAAAAAGATTCATTAATATCTTATATGAAAGAATAATCTAAATCCCTTCAATTTCAAACACATATATAAACATTTTTCTTCAAAACAATTAGAAAACACAATTAAGATTTTTACTTCACCAAAGAGTTTGTGATAACCTTTTCAGAATGTAAATAAATGATTCTGTGAATGTAAAACGATCGGTTAAACTTACATTCTGGTCCACATTTCTTAGAAGCACATTTTAATCATTCTCCAAAGCAACCATGGCATCTTAAATTCAAGTAGTCACAAAAATCTATTTCTAATTTATTTTCATAAGATTAATCTTTTTCTTAAAAGCGTCTTGTAAGATTTTTCAGTTTGTGGTTTTGTTGTAAGTGAATATAGATATATTTTCGAGATCAAATCTTACTTTCTTCTTTTTTGGAGGGCTAACGTTTTCATTCAGTGCTCTGACTGACACTGGATATTGACGGTATTGCGGAATTATACTGATACATCTTAACTAGACATGATTTTTTCCTTCGAGGTTTATCGTTATTTTCCTAAATAAAAATATTTTCAAGACCAAGAAAATAATTTTGATGAAAAAGTTTATGAAAATATATAAGCTAGGCAACATCGCTATGTATCTGTATTCGTTTGCGATAAAATGGCTGCCTTTGTTCACTAAAAACTGAGAAAGCATTTTGAATAGATTTGTTGGAGTGAAATATTTTTGAGTGTTTAGATATTGTTCAAGTGACGTATTAGTCTTAGTTTTAATTTTTAGAAAAGCTTTTTATATTTCCCTATACCAGTCATATGGTTAAATTAGTTACTTACAAAACTCTACAGAATAGGATACTCAAAAATTGTATATTCTTTTTCTGTTCAAGGTCAAATACCTTTAACTTGATAGTTAATCTGTAGTTTTGTCGTTTTTCAGTTTTATGGAAAAAATAGATTAGATAGTTACATATTTTTATCGTATTCCTACGTCACATCGTTGTGAAGAAGTGATTCACGAGTAAAAATGCAAATAAAATTTGAAAACTTTATTTTTTTGGCCAGCTTATATAATACCAACAAAATACTTCATCAAATTAAAAACAAACAATATTATCACCTTTGCATAAAAATGTACCAACTCAATACTCAACGAAAAGTATATCAATCAGTTGTTCTACAGTTTAGAGACTAGGTACCTAATCATTATAATTACCTAATTATAAAATAATCTTTCTGGCTTTCTGAGGGGCAAATTTATCAATACTTTTAGAAGCAATTAAAGTTTCAGGTGAGTGAAATAATTAAATTTCTAAAAATTTGGATGAAGCGGATCTTTCAGACTGATGTAAACTACAAAATCAGCAATAAGTATGCATTAACAAAATTTTTCCAACAGACAATAAATACCTTTCAGATGTTAAGTCTAAACACTGCTAAGAAGTACCCGGTTTAATATCCCCAAATTTAACATAACTTTTTGCCGGAAAGCAATATTCTTTGTAAATAAGCTAATTCTTTTATCAATTAAAAAGTTATCGATTTATCAACAAATAAGTTTGCGTTACTCCACTGATACTCCCCTATGGAATGAAAAAAAAAATAAGAACTAATATGTCACTCGAAAAATATCTAAACACTCAAACAAAGGCAGCCATTTTATCGCAAACGAATACAGATACATAAGATGTCTCGGTATAATTCCTCAATACCGCTAATATCCAGTGGAGTCAGAGCACTACATGAAAACTTTAGTCCTCCAATTCTATATCCACTTACAACTAAACCACAAACTGAAAAATCTCACAAGATGCTTTCAAGAAAAAGATTAATCCGATTTAAATCCGTCAGACCTACAGCATCCAGTCAAAATTATCCTCAAACTGATAAAAATAGAGAAAGATCATGGCGACTTGATACCGCAATTTTACCGACATCGATATTCTTCCACGAAGAACATCAATCCCGTTTGACGCGGCAATGCCGTCATCATCTTATGAAAATAAATTAGAAATGGTTTTTTGTGACTGCTTGAATTTAAGATGTCATGGTTGCTTTGGAGAATGCTTAAAATGTGCTTCTAAGAAATGTGGACCAGAATCTAAGTTTAATCGACCGTTTTACATTAACAGAATCATTCATTTACATTCTGAAAAGGTTATCACAAACCTTTTCATGAAGTAAAAATCTTAATTGTGTTTTTTAATTGTTATGAAGAAAAATGTTTACATATGTGTTTGACATTGAAGGTATGTAGACTATTCTTTCATATAAGACGTACATGAATTTTTTTATAAAAATAAATAAAGTTAATTCAGTTTTAATCAATATATTCAATGTTTATAAAAAAAGTTGTTTAAATAACTTAAGCAGTTTGAATAAATTATTGTTAGCAATTTTTTGGTATATAGATATAGTAATAAAACAACACTGCATATTGACATGTGCAGTGTTGCCGTTTCAGTTGGCAGGCGGGAAATTCAAAAATTGATGGACATATCGATCTTGCTTTGTAATTACTATTTGGGAAGAGATGATTCATTCATTAATATTAGATATTGTCAACCTCTTAAAAGCATTTAGATTCTGTAAATCATACTCATCAATATGCATATTTATTGCATATTCTGTATTTTACATCAGTCTGAAAGATCCGCTCCATCTATATTTTCCTAAATTGAATTATTATACTCATCTGAAACTTTTAGTGCTTCCAAGAGTGAGGACTCTCTTATAACCAATAAGAAAAATGTTCTAATAATGTCACTGATATTGAGGTTCCAATAAAAAATAAAAACAGGAAATAAACATGAATACTGATGAATTATCCGAAGCAAGGGTTACTTCATTTTACAAGGACAAGGAAAAACTAGTTTACAAAAAAAATGCCTTGAATTTATTCATGAAAGTGGGGACAGATTTTTAAAATTTAAATTCTTTAAAAACATTTTTCAACCATCCCATCACCAAAGAAAAGCTTTTTATATTTCTCGATCCTATCGTATGGTTCAATTAGTTATTAATGTTGCTCGACTTCGAGATAATGAAGGAGTTGAGCGGAAACAAAAATTAAAACAATACATATTTTCTACGAAAAGGATTTTAGGGATCTCAAATATTTGAGTTTATCTACTCGAAAGTAGCTTTTTCATAACTACGATGTTTTATATAAAAACACATGATTTGTTAGTATTTATTTAAGTGATAGCAAAATTTAAATTGTCCACAGTAATCAGTACAAAATGAGTAATTATTGAACTTACCACTGAATTTGGAAGTTGTTCTAATTCAATCTGAGTAATGATAGATATGTAATCAAATTACATATTTTGTTCAATGCCTTTAGTGAGTTTACTAATTCAATCAACTGACGATCTTAAATGAAATTATACTCGGTAATATTTTTTTGGTTTGTACAAAACACATAGAGACTAACGGAGAACGTCGAAACAGGCGTCAGGCAGTGTGGTAATAGTAGTACATGTCTTGGATTTCTCAATGTGAATATTCTTCTTATCTTCATAGTATCTTTTAAGGACTTCTAGTTTTGTGATATGTTCATTCAACAAATTTTCGGCAGCTGTCTGTATGTCCTCAGTGTCGATTCATTGTACAATCAACCAATCAACATGTAAAGTACGAATCAACTAAGAAAATGCCAAAGGCGTCATCAACTAGTTATCGTCTGCCTCACTTTAAAATAATCCCTCTCTGTCGCTTCAGACTGATATACCAGTGGCGTAGGTTCTTATTTCTTATTTACAAAAAAATATATTTTAAAGATTTAAACATATATTACAGTAGGATATTACTTAGTTATTACTATCTTATAGAAATAGCAACTGTTTATTGCATAGAGGTTTGGTGTGCATGGTATATTTATAATAAACGCAGTGTTTGCACGTGTTGAGTGTAATATTTTATCTATGTCGTTAATTAAAAAAAAAAAAAAACATTATTCGCTATCAGAACATCCTAGTTAATCCTCTAATAAGCTATCAGTATCCTCGCTGTTTTTGTCTTCACTTTCTTCCGATGAACCCGTGTTTACTGTAAATATTAAGTGATCTAGAGTGTGGTCTAAGATGTGCTCTTTTTGTATAAGGTCATTCTCATATTTTTTAACATGTTGGCAAATATTATACCACTCTTGTTCCGATATCTCCTCAAATTTTTGCCTAGCGAGTGCCGTTGTATTGTGCGCAACTACCCAATTTTTTACTAACGCCCAGATTTTTTCGATCGGGTTTAGTTCTGGATGATAAGGAGGTAAACGTAGTACACGGTGCCCATGTTGTTGTAACAGTTCGTCTAGTTTGTACTTTATGGAGAAACGAAATTCATTTTCTTGAAAAATGCGGTATAGTTCCGGTTTTGTTAGTTTGGGGGCTGCTGGTAATCCATTTTTTGTTAGCCTGTTGCGTTGTCTATATCGAGGACGGACCTTTCAGGCAGATTCGGCAACAATTGCTTTTGAACCCATGTCATGAAATTTTTATTATTCATGTCTTTATGGTAATCACCAATTTATGTACCTGCAAAAACAAACAAGTATATAGTATATAGTAAGTATATTATAATTCTATTGGTATATGATAAGTAGGTGGTAAATGCTATGGTTAATCGCAATTTAAATGCAATTGTACAAAAAAATATTTTTTCTATTCTGGCTAAGCCTGGTCGACACTGGAATCTGAATTTAGATATTGACATTAATATTCATAATTTTCGGTATACGATATGCCGAAATATCGATATTTTAGCCATCACTAATTCTATTTTAAAAAATACAAGTATTCAAACTTACCTGATTTAAATATAAATTATCAGTTTTTTACGAATCCTTTTTCTCCACCAGCATGTATTATAATCAGCCGTTGGCCTTTAGAAATTGGCTTCTTCATTCCTTTTAGAGTCTCATCGTACCAGCCTCTGTCTTTAACATGGCTGCTGTGTATGTAAGTTTCATCAGTATAACATATATTACGGCCTCTGGCGAGATACGATCCAGCTTTCTTTTTTTAGTGTTACGTATTTTTTTCGGCGATTGAAAAGATGTGCTTGGCCCTCTCCAATCAACTTATTGAACTTCTTTTGATATCTTCTGGAAAGTAGACCTTGACACCCCAGTAGCAGCTAGTACTCTTTCCCTGAAATATCACAAAATGTTAATATTCTAATTTAAAATATGACACTCAATAAGTAGGTGCCTATATAAAAATGTGTAAATTCTGCATTTCTTCAACCTACTTCTCTAATTAAATCTCGCTACATACCTGTAATTTTTTAAAGGAATAGTAACTCCTTCATCTGCCTCTTTTTTCATGAAATTAATAATATTTTGATTATGATTTATCGCGTATAATAAGACCTGTTTAACCATTTAATGTATATATTTAAATTATGTTGAGTGCGCTACTGAACTTGGCACATGCGCCTACCTAGAGTAACCGGGCTTGCGCAGAAGAAGACAGACATCAATCATCAAGGAGCCACGAGGCCAACAGCGTTTTTTGTTCAGGCACACAAAGCATTTGTACAATAAAGTGAAAATCGAAACAAATCGTTTTATTGTGCTTCTCACATTGTATACAGTCCACTTTAAAACATTTTCAATCAAGATATCCAACCATTTTGGTCTCTTCGAGCGAATTTAGTGTAAAAGTAGCGGCAACAGTTCACGCTGATTCAACAATTCAAGACAGTACTTACAACAATCAGACAATCACAGGCTGAAAAGTGTAGTGCAAATCATTTATTCTTCCAAACCGTAAGTTTGTTCCATTTTATAATCTGCATGCATAGGGATTTCAAATCATTAAAATCGATATTATTTCATTCTGAATCTCTATAAGTATTTTACTGCAAACTAGTTCATTTCATTTAGTCGGTTCTCACAAAACATCACAATGTTAGCAGGAGAAAATGAAGTAAATGTGTCAAAAGTAGATCAATCGAAATCGGACAAAACCGATATTTTGCTAGAGTTAAAAGAGCAACGCGATGTAGTTATCGAAAAGCTGAATAGGTTTATAAATTTCATTAAATGAGCCAACGAATCCGATTTATTAGAATTAGAATCACGTCTAGACCACGTATCGAGTATTTTCAACCATTTCGAACAAGTTCAGTCACGAATAGAATCGCTAGAAAAGTGTACAACTAATTCAGAATATCGTGAAACATTCGAAAACAGCTTCTTCAAAGCACAAGCCGGCGCTAAAAATAAAATTGTAGAGTTTCACAGCAACATACAAGCCAGAATAACAGCTAGTCATAATGTAGCTAGACAAAATAATTTGTTCAACAATAGTGTTACTGTAAATTCAAAAATTACACTGCCACCAATTGACTTACCTATCTTTGATGGCGATAAAAAAAAATGGGTATTTTTCATTCAAAGATTTCAGGCATTAGTTGACCAGAATCAGCAGTTATTCTGCTATAGAAAAGTTGTATTATTTACAGGGCCGACTTAAGGGTGAGGCAGAAAAATTAATTCAGCAACTTGAGTTGACAGATGAGAATTATTTAGTAGCTTTACGTATATTGCGATTTGAAAACAAAAAAATTATTATAGACAAACATGTAGAAGAATTATTTAACATGCCAGTAATTACTAAGGAATCAGCTCATTTTTTAAGAAATTTAACTGACACATTCAAACAACTAATTACTTCACTCAAAGCTCTAGGTGAACCAACTGATTCGTGGGATCGCCTATTAATTCAACTATTAAAAATTAAACTAGACGCACGTACTAGGGAACGTTGGCATGAACATTTACATTTACAAAATAAAAGAGAACCTCCACCATTGTCAGAATTTCTCGACTTTTTAGTAAATCGTTGTGAATATTTAGAAAGCAAAGAAAAAACTGATAATCAGCAAACCATGTTAAAATCTAACTATTATAATCACACGCACAAAAATGCAAATAACAGTATAATTCTAAATATCCCTCACGAGGTGAAGGTCAAACAATCACATGTGCCGTCACGCAGGCGCAATGCGCTTATTGCAAAGATCAAGATCATTACATTTATTCATGTAAAAAATTCCTTAAGTTACCAAGTTCAACGCGACAAAACGAGTTAATTAAACTAAAATTATGCTTTAATTGTCTCAGAGGTGATCATAGGTCAGATTCTTGCACTCGTGGAACCTGCAAGGTTTGTCAAAAGAAACAAAACACACTAATTCATCGAGACTACATTCAAACACAAAATCACAGCAATCCTTCATTAGCCACAAACACACATTTGGCAATTGAAAATAAACAAAACACAGACGCACCTCAAGAAACTATCCAACTCTCATCAATCACACATCATCTAAATAATAAAAAACAAAATGTTCTTCCCCAGGTAGCAAGGTCACGTGAAAATGACGTCGGAATCTGGTCATGAGATGACTAGTAATGACCAGTTCAATGACGTGAAAATGACCTCCTAATGTCTTGGACCAATGACGTCATTTATATCACATGATTTACACGTCACATAAGACGTGATTTTTAATTGTTGTATGACGTGATTATGGCGTCTACTACTACGTCAATTTGTCCCAGTTTAAAAAATGTTTAATAGGCTTCAATTTGTTTTAATAAAGAAAAAGACTTTACATGTACATAGGAAGGGAGCACACCTATAAAAATAAACCAAAATATTATTTTGATAAAATTTATTTATCAATAGCATGAAAAACATGATGTAACTGCAAAAGAAACTTAAAATTCCAGTTTTCATAACACAAATTAACAATGTATTGTAATATCTGTTCAAATTAGAAATACTGAATAGTATATGGTTTATTTATTATGAAAGTAATATTTTAAAATGTCAAAACGTCCTGTGAAACAAATGACTGCTCTATTTGCATGAAAAATTGGAAAAAAGAACCTAAAATTGGCTATGAATAATAGGCATCGCCATTAGAGAACCCCTTAATTCAAGAACAATACATTTGGCAGTTATTTTCCCAACAGGCCATATTTTGAGATCTGTGAGATTTTCAACTATGAAAATATTTAAATTGCTGGAAGGATATGGATATGTATATAAGTCTGAATAGCCAAGAAACTCTTTGCCAATAAGATATATTTGACTGTCAGCAGATTTTACTATATTATGAATTTCAACTATTTTATTCCCAATTAAAACATAACTATCCGCCTTAGAATGATTACATGCTGATAATGTTATGCCTGGTAATCTCAATTTATGAAACTGTTGATTCCATTTCAAATTTTCGTCAAAAATAAGTGGTCCCAATGTATGTTTACTTTCCAATTTATACGTAATATTAGATACTGGCTGTGAAATTAAAAAATCCTTTTCAACAAGTCGTCGATGAACTTGTTGTAGGGGATTGGTTGGAGATTTTATTAATTATTTTATCTCTCCCAAATAATTTTCAAACGGAAAAGTCGAAAAATTGTCCAATTTGCCTAATAAATCTAAATCATCACAAAGATGTGACATTAAGTGTACATTATAAACCATGAACTCCAAACCATACAAAGATTTTGAATGTTTGATAAATACATTTATGATATTTCTCACAAAAGGGATTTTAAATTTTTCAATATGGCTCTGTGATAACAATATTGAAACAGAAAAATGAAGAGCAAGAAAGTTTTCATATATAGCTAAATCCACAATATCTTTAAGAACCAAAGGACCTAAGTACACTAAAAACATTCTATATTCAGTAGCTTTCCAATAATTTAGTTCATTAAGCAAACGGGGTTTTCGATTGAATTCTACTGGTATCATATTTTTAAGGTTGAACATCGTTCTGAAATCATTTTAACTCTCTGATGTTGTAATCTAACCTTCAAGGATCCTGCAATCCAAGTATTCAGTAGCTTTCTAACTACTCCTAAGCAAATGTTGTGCATGTAGTCAATCGGAAAACTACTAATTAGATCAATTGGTAATTCATGAAAACTAGTCTGCGAGATATGATGCTCATCATCCAATTGTAAGCGAAAAGATTCATTCGTGCGTTTCTGACCATTTAAACCATTGAAAACTACCTTGTGTTTATAATATTCTCCGTGAATTGTGCATCTATCACAAGAGGAATATCCTGAGTGGAATTTAGTGCCTTTTAGATAGGCCCTTGCAGGTGCATCACACACAAAACTATGTACCTCTAATGTGAAGTGTTTGTTACAAATAACAAAACCATTTTGCAATAAATCTTTCAATTCTACTATGAATGGATGAAGAAATGTATTTAAAGGATGTGGTTTATTTTTTCCACAAAAAATGGAAATTGCAAAAGGTCTACTACCAGAAATATTTTTTATTAATCCCAAAATAGGCCAAAACTGCATTTTTGAACTTTTGAAGAGTGGAATGCCATCAACATTAAAACTAATTTGTATTGTCTACACAAGTATCATTTGAAATAAGCTTAGAAAGAGCACTCCTCAATCCAAAATAACAGAACTGACCAGATTCTATATCAACAATTGGTGTAAATTTTGGGGTTGATAACAAGGTACGACTGTCTAAAGGAAGTTCAGGGTGGTAAGGATGAAGCAAATGAAGTAGGAAAGTGAAATTTTATGTTTTATAGCCCATTCAGCCAAATCATTAGCAATAGAAGTTTCTGTGCACAATGAATCATTGTTATCAGAACTGATTGATTTATCAACTTTAACAGATGATGTACTAGTACTAGTACTACTAGTGTTGCTGCTAATAGTATCATTGAAGAAAAAGCAGTCATTTGTTTCATCAACATTTTCTGCACCCCGTCCAGGGTTAACAGAGGTTCTTGACTTATATTGAAATTCTTGTTTGGTCGCTTGTAAAGCCCTTCTACACTTTTGTCTTGAACCAACCAATTCTTTCAACTTACGTTTTGACATTTTTAAAAATAAAAATATATGCTAATAATTCATAAAAAGTAGTTGATAATACAATCAAACCAGAGCACCAGCATTTCTTTTTTGCTCACGTTGTTTGGCATGTTTTAGCCATATTTTGATAGCATTTTCCACATCTGCTTGAGAGGTCAAGGGAGTTTTGATTTGTATGGCACCTGTAACGAAATAAATGAGTGGTTATTTAATGAGAATTATCCCTGTCGCAGAAATAAAAAAATAGTATTATTCTATTATGCTTTATGAAGGACGAATTTAGGCAGTACCACACAAAAACAACGAATAGTACTTACGAATGATGACAGATTTCACTAAAGTGTTGGAAAATGGCACTTTATTGTTTCTCTGCCCAGCAAAATTATACAATTTGGCGAAACCGTTGGTCAAGAGTAGTCTCATGATTCTATTAACATGAGCTGTGGTGCCATTTCCTCCAATTGAGGAAAGGTAGGATGCCTAAAGCAAAAAATAAAACTACTATAATAGACCTCCATAATAAAACTATCACAAAATTCTATTTTAGAGTAAGTACAATAAATATTTAGATTACAATTACACTTAAATCAATGGGAGATGTCTAATTCTTAATTCACTTTTAATGAAATTCTATGTAAAAAGTACTTACCAAATCATTAAATTTTTCTTCGGATTTCAAATATTGTTCCAAATTTTCAAACCTCCTTTGATCGTCTATTGGAAACTGCACGGGTATGTCATTGGGTAGACTAGCAACTACTGAACTTCGAGAGTTTTTTAAAAGAGTCTTTACTTCCTTGACCTCTTCTCTCAACTTTTTCAATTCCAGAAAAATTTTCTCTAAATCTATTATATATAAAAAAAAATTATTCACAGTATTAAACAAATAAAAGAACCTACTTTTTGGATGAATTCTATCTGTATTCTCTGACTGTATATTGGAATTTGTTTGAATTGATTGCGAATGTGATCCCCCAGGTGTTTGAGAAAGCAATTCTGTACTTTGTCTAGTGGAAGTTGGTGGAGATATTTGTGAATTTGGTTTCACAATCGGCCTAGAAGCTGACTTACCTAAAACAAAAGAAGAATTCTAATTTTTTATTATTTATTTTCAGTGTCAGATTGTACGCTTAGTATCTACGCTAACTGCGTAGAGCCCAGTTTGATCTCATACCTATTAATATCTATAAAAATATTTCATCCTCTTAAAAAATTATTTGTAAATAAAAAAATAAGTTAGACATTATTTCGATTAAAGCTATTTTAAATAGAAACATATTTATAGAAAAGTGTACTTACCAGAGCCACTCACAGAAATATATTTTTGGAAAGATGGAGGCCTTATCAGATTTGATACTGTTTCTCCTTCACTTTCACTGTCACTCAAAATCCTTCTACTAACGAATTTTCTCCTAGTTCGCTCTCCCTCACAATCTGAAGTAAGGTTGTCCGAATTATATTCGCATTTCTTCAGTTTTTTTTGTGCCTTGTTGAGATCATCTGAAAAATAAAAAACAAATATGTATAACAAATACCCAGAACCACACCACAACTCTTTAAAATTCTTTTGAAAATATAAACTTAATGAAACAAAACTAAATCACGCACCACATTCAAAAAATATTCTTTTTACTCCAGACAACTTCCAATTATGTTCATTTGGTTCTTCACATAGTGTGAGAGCCCTATTGAAAGCAGCACTCGTTCTGTATGGTGGCCACAAAACATTCTGCTTCAAAGGGGTGAACCAGGAAGAATGAACCAAACCTATTAAACCATTTTCGGAAAATTCTACACCCACAAATGCCATTGTTACTATAAAACTACAAAATAAAGGTCAAAACTCATACCACTGCTAAATACCAAGTTAATAAAAATGCATAAAATCTACTTCTATTTGAGACAAACAAGGTAAATCATAGCATTACAAATATAGCCATTTAAGTCAATGTATGAAGTTAAGACATATGGTTTATTCAGTTTCTTCATCTATTTCAGCGCTAAAATTTTGGAGGCAATTTATTCAATCAATACCTCCAATTGGCTATTTCCCAATCATAAATGTTTCGCTTGAAACATGAAAATTATAACTGAATAAAATTAAGAATTGAGAAATTGAATTATCATTTTCGACCATACATGCCATAACCTTTAACCAGATATATTCAAATCAAAAAATATAAATAACTATAATAATTATTATACTTACCACAATGGAACAACAGAAAAACTAAAAACACTAATAGCAGCACCGCAGATCATCTAACTATTATTAAATAAAATATATATTCATAATAAAATATATAATCATAATAACCAAGCCGGTTTATGATTAATATAAAATGGTCGTTCGTTGTGGATGGCGGGTTGTCATCATCATGTTGGCTAGCGGCGCAAGCGCATACGCGTTACCTTAGTAGATCCCGCCAATTATAAATTTTTATAGGAAGTTTCTTAAAAAAAATTATTTATAGATATTAGATAATATTATAGGTTTTGTTTAAATACTATATAAAAAGATCTCAATTTTTTTTGGACTTAATAAATAAAAAAATGCCGGAATTTTCAATGTCATGGTTGTTTATTATCGAAAATAGCCTCACAAAATAATTACATTAGTCACAAAATAAAACAAATGAAATATATCTGATTTTTTCAGATGAGTTATCACTAGATAGTCTCGTCATTATGACGTGACAAGATGTCGTGTTATACACGTCAATTATTTGACGTTATTATCACGTCGATTTTTGGTGGTCTCAGTGTTTTCGACCAGTGATCACCAAATGTTGACGTCATTATGACGTGCCCTTGCTAGCTGGGTCTTAGCACAGCGGCTGTATTCCTCAAAGACAAATCAGGCAATTTAATCAAAGCACGTGCATTGTTAGACTCGGGTTCTCAATCAAATCTAATAACCTCTGACCTTGCGCGAAAATTAAATATCGGTACTACCCCAAGCAGCACAGTGTCGTTATAATGACGTCAATTATTGGACATTATTAGTCGGCGACGTCGTAGACCAATAAGCGACGTCCATATGACGTGACATTTCAGATGATTAACTATTAAAGATGTATTATAACAATTCTGACTCACAGGTGCTAAATTTGCTTCTGCCACCCTTCTGTAGAGTTGTCTTTGACTAACAACACTTTTTTTCTTACGGGTTGCCATGCTGCTGCTTTTTCAATTTCTCTGGTGCATGTTTCAACCACATCTTGATGGTATCTTCTATTTCTTTCTGACTGACTAGAGGGGAGCTTTTTCTTACAGCACCTAAAAATGTTGTTTCAGATTAATAATAAGTATGCACCTACAAGTGAAAACACTTACCAATAATCACATCCTTTACGTTTAAGTTTTTAAAAGCCGTTTTCTCACCTCGTTTGCCACCAAAATTCCAATTAGTTGCAAGAGAATAAGTGAACAAAAAATTTAAAATGCGGTTTGTATGTCCAGTAAAATCTCTCCCTCCAAAAGTCGATAGATATGCCGACTGGAATCACATAATTTAAATTGTATAATACATATTAAGTGGTACAGAACACCCACCAAAGCCAGGCAATTATTTTTTTCACTCAGGTATGTTTCCAATTTGGTAATATCCTCTTGAGAATTCAAAGGAAACTGTACGCCTATATCATCTGGTAAATCTGTATTACTGGCGTGATTGCCACTGCGATCTTGTTTTCGGATCCACTGCAAAATTTGATTGTTCTGTTCTCTAATGGTCTTCAATAAAGTGATTACATCATCTTGAGTGTTTGCTGGCATGGACAAAATATACCTTAGTACCAAAACAGTTTTTACATTATTTTTTGGTTTTTACCTCCATCACTTTCCACTACACCCAAGCAGCACAGTGTCGTTATAATGACGTCAATTATTGGACATTATTAGTCGGCGACGTCGTAGACCAATAAGCGACGTCCATATGACGTGACATTTCAGATGTCATTTTGACGTCGTCTAGAGACGTCTTTCGTACGTTTGTTTTCGGTCGTTTTAAGTGCTTTTTAATCAACTATAAAAAAAATTAGAACGAAAGTTTATTACAAAAACTAAGCCCTATACGTGCTTTATAAAAAATTGTACATTTTAAATTGTTGTTTACCTAAAATTTGGATATAAATATAAATTCATTAATTAGCAATGAAAATACTAAACTGACGTTTTAAGTGGAAATGCAATTTGAATTTAAAGATGAAGTGAGAATGTTGTAATTAACAATTATTTAACTATTTTATTAGTAGGAAACAATTATTTTTAGCATCGATTCCTGTCGAGGCTGTCGACCAAGATTTAATTTTGGCGCGTTTTTAATCGAAATGCCACGATACGATACGAGACGTGCAGGCGCATGCGTGCTGGACTGCTGGTGTGAACGCGTGTGCGCGTAATGGCGGACGGCAGCAAAAAGTTGTTTGGCGGCAATTTCACGGAAATCCAGTAACTCTAGCATTTCCGGGGCGATTCTTGTTAATTTCGGCCGTGGCAACAAATTTTTCAAAGTGAGTATAAATCTGCATTATTTTATTACAATTTTGGTGTTGGGAACTGTCTTTATTATTTAGATGAATTGTTACGTTGGCGTTGAATTCCAGAACAATGGTGGAATTTCTCTTGTTCACTCTGCCTGGTTAACACCGCTTAAACGAGAAGTCTTTTGGCCGCCAAAACAGACAACCGGAAATTTTATAAAATTATTAAAATCTGGACAAGAGCCTCCCCAGGATAACAGCTGGAAACTTAATCACCAAATTATTAAGCGAATTTTTTTCCAGACTGGTTAGTTTTGCTGCCTAAACCTAAACTGCTTTATCACTTTCTATTAAATATCTGTGATTTTTTTCAAAAAACTCGTATTTATTACTTGTTTTTAGACGACTATAAGATTGCGGAGAAAAAAATTAAAAAGGCTGAAATTACCTCAGATTTAACTACAGATGCTGAGGAATCAGCAATTATTTCACCTCGAAGGAAAATACGTCCAAAGAAATTTTCCACTGATGATGAGCAGGAAGAAGTGCTGTCATCATCAGAAGATGATTTTCCAAAAAACAAGAAACCCCTACCTAGACCAAAACCAATAATACGGAAGTCTATTACAAACATATTATCTGGTAATGAGATTTATACTTAAAGATATCTGGCACATATAAATTATTAACTGTCTACTGTTTTAGATTATTCTGGCCCAATTCAAACTTTTCCATTAGCTTCAGCTGGACAATCGCAAAGGTCGTTTGAGGATAGTGATTCTACAAATCAACTTTATTATTTGCCACCTCAACATTCAGCAAAAGATACTCAATTGACTAAATCTTCAGGACAAATTATTAGAGGTAAAAAATATAATTGTCCATTTGCATGAATTGTTTAAAATGTATACTTTAAACTGTGAGTTATTATTTATGTCCATTATTTCCTAGGAGAATTTGTTAATTCTCTATTTTACAGGTTCTGCGTCAAATCAGTCATTTTGCCAGGCTGCTGTTTCGAACTCGTCACCATATAATCCGTCAACTAGTAAAGCAACTGATGTACAGAGCAACATCAGAGCTGCAGCTCTGATGTTGCTCCACTACATGTAGTGGAAAGTGATGGAGGTAAAAACCAAAAAATAATGTAAAAACTGTTTTGGTACTAAGGTATATTTTGTCCATGCCAGCAAACACTCAAGATGATGTAATCACTTTATTGAAGACCATTAGAGAACAGAACAATCAAATTTTGCAGTGGATCCGAAAACAAGATCGCAGTGGCAATCACGCCAGTAATACAGATTTACCAGATGATATAGGCGTACAGTTTCCTTTGAATTCTCAAGAGGATATTACCAAATTGGAAACATACCTGAGTGAAAAAAATAATTGCCTGGCTTTGGTGGGTGTTCTGTACCACTTAATATGTATTATACAATTTAAATTATGTGATTCCAGTCGGCATATCTATCGACTTTTGGAGGGAGAGATTTTACTGGACATACAAACCGCATTTTAAATTTTTTGTTCACTTATTCTCTTGCAACTAATTGGAATTTTGGTGGCAAACGAGGTGAGAAAACGGCTTTTAAAAACTTAAACGTAAAGGATGTGATTATTGGTAAGTGTTTTCACTTGTAGGTGCATACTTATTATTAATCTGAAACAACATTTTTAGGTGCTGTAAGAAAAAGCTCCCCTCTAGTCAGTCAGAAAGAAATAGAAGATACCATCAAGATGTGGTTGAAACATGCACCAGAGAAATTGAAAAAGCAGCAGCATGGCAACCCGTAAGAAAAAAAGTGTTGTTAGTCAAAGACAACTCTACAGAAGGGTGGCAGAAGCAAATTTAGCACCTGTGAGTCAGAATTGTTATAATACATCTTTAATAGTTAATAATGATTCCAATGAATCATCAAATTCCGTTTTTTTTTGCTGATTCAATGTGTGAAAGTGAAAATGACACCTGTTCCTCAAGAGATTTAGATTTTAATGTAAACTCGCCTAATGAAAATTTGCTCTTCAATGATGCGACGTTATACAACCATTTGACTTCCTATTCCAGTAACGTGCCCCCTAACGATTTATTTTCTAATGAACCGCCGCCTAGCGATTTGCATTCGAAATTGTCAAACTGGGCAGCTTCAAGGTACGTTCGACGTACAGTAGTTACTCATCTCTTGCATATCTTACATCCATACCATAATGAGTTACCGTTAGACAGTCGAACGCTGCTGAAAACGCCCAGAGAAACGAAAACAAAATCGTTGTTAAATGGCGAATATTGTCATTTTGGACTTGTTAACGCTTTAAAATTAAAGTTATTGTCAGTGCCCAATATTTCTCAGTACAGCATTATCAACATTTCATTTAATGTAGATGGACTGCCCATTTATAGAAATGGTCAGAAACATGATCTCTGGCCCATTTTAGCACTTGTAAAAAATTTTAAGAGTGAGCCGTTTGTTGTTGGTTCTTTTTTAGGAAGTGGCAAACCAAATTTATTGTCAGCGTTTTTAGAAGATTTTTTAATTGAGTTATCGAACTTACTTACCACGGGCATTGAAATTAATAATAATATCCATGAAGTAAAAGTTCACAGCTTTGTTTGCGATGCTCCTGCGCGCGCATATCTGAAATGTGTGAAGACCCTATGTCTTTCCTTTAGACTATATGCACCTAGTTTGTCTAGGTGTAATGAAAAAACTTTTGCGTATTTGGACAGGACGCGCAAGCCGAGCCAAAATGAGCTCTACTGCATTTCAAAATGTATCTGAAAAAATTGTTTTTCTCAGTAAATGTATTCCAGTAGAATTCAATCGGAAAGGGCGCAGTTTGTCTCAGTTGGCAGATTGGAAAGCAACGGAATTTCGAACATTTTTACTGTATATTGGGCCAGTTGCTTTGTATGGGAATGTCGATTTGGCAATATATGAGCATTTTTTGCTATTTCATTGTTCAATTATGATACTTATTTCTAAACGCCATATTGAAAAATTCGGAGTTCCATTTGCGCGCCAACTTTTGCATTTATTCGTAACGCACAGTGAAAAGATCTACGGATTAGAGTTCTTAGTTTACAATGTACATTCCTTATTACATTTGGCAGATGACGTTGAAAATTTCGGGCCACTAGACAATTCGTCAGCATTTCCATTTGAAAATTATCTCCACCATTTAAAATCGTTAGTTCAGTCTCCGAATAAACCATTACAAGAGATTAATAGACGCTTAAAAGAAATTGAAATGACAGTGTACGAAAAACATGACTCTACTTCACCTGATGATGAACACTTCTGTAAATGTGAATTGTCCCATTTCTTAGGACCAACGCCAAATTTCTCTTGCAAGCAGTATAAAAAGCTTCATTATAAAGATTTTATTTTTTCTATTGCATCATATTCAGAAGCAAATTGTTTTTGTCTTACCTTAGAAGGACTGGTTTTCAAAATAGAAAATATAGTAGTGGATAATAATGGAGCAGTTTTTATATTAGGTAGGAGGTTTCAGGATTACCGTTCATTTTACAAATACCCTGTCGACTCAAAAGAATTCTATGTTTATCGCATCCAAAATTTATCAGAGTATATCGAGTTATTGCACTGCCACAAAGTTTTTTCGAAATGTATTGTTTTTCCTTTCAAGCAGGAATGGTTGTCATTTTCATTATTGCATCATTAGTAATTCCTTATTTCAACTTTTATGTTCTATAAGTGTAATAGTATGTAGTTTTTTAAGATTTTGTAATAAACTGGTATTAATTTGAACGCATTTTTTTATATTTTTGATCCTACTTATACGTCATTTGTCAAAAGTAAGTACGTCATTTTGACGTCTCACCAGCCGGACTAGGTACGTCATTAGTTGACGTCTGTAGGATGTGACATTAACCCGTCATAATCACGTCATTTTAGACGTCCCCATTGGTCGCCAATGGCCTATAATTGACGTCATAGTAACGACACTGTGCTGCTTGGGACCAAAATAAACTTACCAGTGATCGGTGTTAATCAGGTTACTACTAATATCACAGAGCAATTAAATATTGATATAATTTCAAGAGAAAACAATTCTTTTCAACAAAATGCTACATTTTTAGTTATAAACCAAATAGCGGGTAATATTCCAAACTTCAAAATCGATTGTCAACATTTAAATATACCGAAACGAAACACATTACTCTTGCGGATCCAGAATTCGATAAATCCGCCAAACTGGATATTCTCTTAGGCGCAGGTGTCTTTTGGGATATTTTAGCGGATGGGCAATTTAAGCTCGGCGACGGTAAACCGATACTTCAGAAAACATTATTTGGATGGGTCATATCGGGACCCATATATCAAAATTATTCAATTCAAAATAACAGTAGTAATACCATATCATGTAATTTAATCACAACTACGCTTGAAAACGCAATTGAGAAATTTTGGAAAATCGAGGAATACCAAGACGATAACAAAACCAAACGGACGATTGAAGAAAAACAATGCGAAGAACATTTCCTAAAAACAATTCAGCGGACCGAAACTGGCAGATTTCGTGCGACGTTGCCAGTTCGCGAAGGTGTAGGCGATTTGGGGAATTCGAAGATGAATGCGATTAAAAGGTTTCACAAATTAGAAAGTAAACTGATCAATGATACAGTCATACGTCAACAATATTCGGAGTTCATGAGGGAATATGAAAAACTCGGGCACATGACCAAGGTGCCGACGTGGGCAACGGAAGTGGATGGAAAGGGAGTTTTTTACCTACCACATCATGGTGTCGTGAAGGATAGTGCAACCACTAAACTACGAGTGGTGTTCGATGCATCCGCCAAAACAGGAAACGGTATTTCGTTGAATGATACGCTAATGGTGGGTCCTACAATACAGGAAGATCTTTTTGCTATAATCATTCGTTTTAGACAACACAATGTAGCAATGGTAGCGGACATAGGGAAGATGTACCGGCAGGTGGAAATTGTAGAAGAGCAACGTGATTTACAGCGAATTATGTGGCGTTCGGATCCAAACCTGCCTCTAGAAGTCTACACATTAAACACCGTAACATACGGCACAGCTCCAGCTTCATTCATTGCTATACGATGCTTGCACCAACTCGCTTTAGAAAACAGTAAAAAGTACCCAGTAGCATCACAAGTAATAACTCGCGATTTTTATGTTGATGACCTCATCACTGGTACAGACACCAACATCACCAACATTTTAGAAAGTGGATCCTTTCCTCTTCGGAAGTGGAAAACTAACAAACCAAACATTTTCAACGATATTAACAACATTTCAGATCTACCAGATCATTATCTATCAACCGATGACCAATCAAAAACTTTAGGGCTTGTCTGGAACTCTCAATCAGACACGCTACATTTCAGTACAGATTCAATACAAATTGAAAATAACAATTTCACAAAACGCGAAATACTCTCCGTAATTGCTCAGTTATTCGATCCATTTGGCTTGGTCGGTCCAGTAATTGTTAAAGCCAAAGTTATCATGCAAAAACTTTGGCAGCACAAAGTAGATTGGGATCAAATTGCTCCTTCACCAATAATTTCAGAGTTTATTCATTTACAAAAGGAATTACCTATTTTGGCTACAATTAAAATTCCTTGACAAATAACAGTTCCCAAAGCCAATATTATTGAAATTCACACTTTCAGCGATGCATCTACTATCGCGTATGGTGCGTGTTCATACCTACGAACTGTAGATAACTCCGGACAATGCTCTGTACGTTTAATTTGTGCTAAATCAAGAGTAGCACCTTTTGTCACGTTGCCACGCTTGGAGCTAAACGCAGCTTTATTAGCAACGAATCTGACAGCTAAGCTCATGGAGGCTTTTACTTGTCGTATATCTAACATTTTTTATTATACTGATTCAACCATCGTTTTATCGTGGTTAAATACGGAACCCGCACTTTTAAAAACATTTGTAGCAAACCGCGTAGCGGACATACAAGGAAAATCCAAAATCGAAAATTGGCAACATGTAAAATCCGAACATAACGCGGCTGACATCATCTCGAGAGGATCACTACCCAGTCAGCTGCTCGAATGCGACATGTGGTGGAACGGGCCATTCTTTCTAAGCAATCCTAATCGACCGGTCACGAATAATAATTTTTTACCACTCAATGAATTACCAGAGGTAAAAAATTCCGCGTTAACACAAAATGTAATTATAGCTGATAGTACGATATTCGAGAGATATTCTAATTTCGACAAATTAAACAGAGTCATAGCGTGGATTTTACGATTTAAAGGTAACACATTACGTGCAAAACATGATAGAATATACGGTACAAAACTCACAGTGCACGAATTAAAACTGGCAAAACAAAGTATTATAAGGGCAACGCAATCAGTGCATTTTGCGGAAGAAATAAAATGTTTAATTAAAAATAAACCGCTAAACGCTCATTCAAAATTGTTAACTTTAAACCCATTTTTAGATAGCGATCATTTATTGCGGGTAGGGGGGAGAATTGTCAATTCAAACTTTTCATTTGACAAAAAATTCCCTTACGTCATACCTCATAATGGTCACGTCACGCGCCTTCTAATCGAAAGAGAGCATACATTATTATTACACGCTGGTGCTCAAGCAACTTTGGCCTCTTTCAGAAACAATTTTTGGCCATTGCGGGGTAAACGAATTGTCAAAAAGATTTTACATCAATGTATAACTTGCTTTCGAGTAAAGCCTCGCTCTTACAATGAAAAAATGGGAAACTTACCTAGCGTACGCTTCGCACAAGCTAGACCGTTTTTAAGCAGTGGCATCGATTACGCGGGGCCATTTTCGGTCAAGGAAGTTAAGCACAGAAATAGAAAATTTATAAAGGCATATTTGTGTATTTTTATTTGCATGACTACCAAGGATGTGCATTTAGAGGTAGCAACTGATTTAACTGCAAATTCGTTTCTAAACGTCCTCAAAAGATTTTTTTCACGGCGCGGTCTATGCAGTGATATATATTCTGACAATGGGGGATGTTTCGTTGGAGCAAACAATGATTTGCGATCGTTCCTAAAAACATTAGAACAAGACAATTCATTTTCTACATTTTGTGACACACAAGGAATTCGGTGGCATTTTAACCCTGCGAACAGCCCGCATATGGGTGGTTTGTGGGAATCGGCTGTGAAATCGGCCAAATATCATCTAAAAAGAGTGATAGGTCTAAACTGCTTGTCTTTGGAAGATTTTACCACCCTATGCATTCAGGTGGAGGCCACTCTTAATTCTAGACCTCTCATCCCATTAACCGATGATCCCAACGACCTTTGTCCTTTAACTCCCAGTCACTTTTTAATTGGCGACGTGTTGAAGGCCATACCTCAATCAAACGTTCAGCAAATACCAGTTAACAGGCTATCAACGTATCATGCACTGCAGCAAATGTATCATCATTATTGGCGACGTTGGTCTTCCGAATACGTCTCAACTTTGCAGCAACGTGTAAAGTGGAAAACTGCAAGTAAAGAACTTCTCAATATAGGAGCTCTCGCTTTATTGAAGGATAAGAATTCGCCGCCATTGTATTGGGCTTTAGCTCGCATTGTTAAGCTGCATCCAGGCAGCGATGGCATCACTAGAGTAGTTACCCTCCGTGCGAAGAATGGAATCCCGAGGAGGGCGGTGTCAGAAATTTGCGTCCTACCCATAGACGTTTAAAAAGTGTTTCTTAGTGATTGACATTTATTCTGACTTTTTACTTTTAAGTTGTTTTAAAACACATATAAATTTCATAATTTTTTATATTATTTGTCGTTTGAAAGTCGAGCCTTTCAAGGAGGCCGGTATGTTTAACCATTTAATGTATATATTTAAATTATGTTGAGTGCGCTACTGAACTTGGCACATGCGCCTACCTAGAGTAACCGGGCTTGCGCAGAAGAAGACAGACATCAATCATCAAGGAGCCACGAGGCCAACAGCGTTTTTTGTTCAGGCACACAAAGCATTTGTACAATAAAGTGAAAATCGAAACAAATCGTTTTATTGTGCTTCTCACATTGTATACAGTCCACTTTAAAACATTTTCAATCAAGATATCCAACCAAGACCTTGCTTTCCAACTTTTTTTGCGGACATTATTAAAACGATTTTGTCCCTAATGTTCAAAAACAGCGCTATCTGTAGAATAAACTATGGCACAGACTAAAAAATAACACCGAACACAATAAATCACACTATCTACTGAACAACGAATAATACTAAATGCTGAATGTCCGATGTTCGTTCGGTTATGCATCTGACCATAAGCGCAAATTATTTATAATATTACCGTACTTTCCTTCCTAAGTAAAGGCTTGGCAATATCGAAGAGAGGCTCGGGATGGTAATAGATCCATGTATGGAGTGTAGAGAAGGAGTAACATCTCTTATGGACGGTACGTTTAAAATATTGTCTGAATTCTGTAGGGATAATACGTGGCGCTGATTGTACTATGAGATTGAGATCTGAAGTTAAACACTTACTATATCTGAAACTAGCTTCAGATTCTATAAACTAACGAAAACAGAATATTATGTAGGTGGTGAAAAGAATTAAACAACGTTTAAAAATATTAAAAAAATAGTAAAAAAATCATGGTGAAAACTTGTTGTATTTCTGGATGTATAAGTGGTTCTTTAAAAGATTGTGGTATTCGTTCATCTCAAAATATAAAACAAGCAAGTCTTTTTGGAATACCAAAGGTAAGTCATGTTTGAATCTCTTAGAAAGCAAAATTCATTCAAAATTGATATTTTTATATGACTATAACTATTATATTAGTTGCTAATGAAGTTCAATATTTTATTTTTATGAACCGAAATATTTTTTTTATTATTCTATTATTTTTATTGATCTAATTATATCGCTATAATTATTATATTAGTTACGGATAAAATTCAATATTTTATTTTAATCAACCAAAATGTTTTTTTTATACTATTTCATTATTGTTACATGATTCTACTTTTTTTTCATATTAGAATATATGTATTATCTAAACCAAATAAATAGCTAAATAATAAAGTTAATTTAACGAGATTCTGTTTTTCAAGCGAATACCCTCTATAATCAGCGCCACCTATTTTCCCATCAAAAATCAGCTCACATTTTTTAACCCAGAGATGTTCCTCCTTCTCTACACTCCATAGATCCATGGTTACGCGACGACTTACCTTCGAATTCTGATTTGGACCATGCGGCATTCGTGCAGCGTTGCGTCTATTTAGCACTTGCATTTCTATATGAAAAATACCGAACAATCGTAAAAAAACGCCAGTGTCACATAAATGGAATGGGCCTAAGAGAGAAGGAAATTATTGCGGACTTTGTCAGTTATGACGCGTCTGGCCTTTTCTTAGCTGATTTGTACTTTATACAATAAGTTTTTACATATATTTATTGTATTTAAATATTTGCCTCTATTATTCGAATCACTTCCCCATTTTGTTTTCTATTAGCATCTTGATTAGCCATTCGAAGTATTATCTGATGTGGAGTTGTCAGTATTGGTATTACCATTCGTTTTCTTAATGCTTCTTTTACACTTGTCAATTTGTCACTGTGCAATCCAATCAAACGAAGACTACGAAGAAGAAGAGGAGAAGCAAGAAGTAGAAGAAGAGAAGGAGGACGAAGTATAAGGAGAATAGCAGAAAAATACTTTTGAGTGGCGGTGTCGTGATTTTTAAAAAAATTTTCTATCGGAATTCAAATTTCCGTTCTAATTTTTGTAAAAATTTGTTAATTTTCTCAATAAAGTTTGTTGAAAAAATCCTATTTTTTAAATTTAAATAAATTTCAATAATAAATCATTTTTATGCCCCTTTCCGTCAATTTGATGCCCAATTCCATTTGGCACAAAAATTTCAAAAATATGACTTAATTTATTATTCAACTATCAAGCCGATAATTTTTCTTATGTCTCAAGTCTATCAATTTCAATAAATACCAATAAAACAACTTGAAAATAGCAATTTTTTTTCGCGTAATTTCGATGCATAAATCAAAGATTCTCAACATTTTTTTAGAATATTGTTGTGTATCGTAAAAAGTATAGAAAAGAAAAACAGCAGTGAGCGAAGAATTACTTAAACTAAAAAAATTTGATTCTTGTATTTTCTAAAATTAATATTCATCATAATAGAAGAGTGATAGTAAATTGACCAAATTTTGACTGGGAAAATGTGAAAACCAACCTGGAAAAATCGGGAGCAGACGAGTACTTGATTTTCAATTTCTACTAAACACCTATTTCAAGAAAAGTTGTGGATGTAACGGATAAAAGTATGAACAACTGTTGACTCGTTTTTCCTGAATTCTCTGTATCTGAGTTAAGAAGCTATGTGCATATCTATGTACTCTGCTTGGAATTGAAGGTAAAGTTATTCCAAGTTTCTCAGACAGAACTAAGACACCGAATGAGAACTCTTACGACAGAATAGAGTGCAGGAAAGCACATTCATTACTTCCTCTACCTTCCGTTGAACTATCAAGAGCTTCTAGAAGAGCGGGGAATGCAGGAAGTTGTTTCATTAAGGTCAACACTGCTTCGAGCATTTCTATACACCTTGTTTTACACAGTGTCTTTGAAAACTAAATTTACCTGGCTCAATTCAATCGGAGATATGGAAAGTTGCTGTATACTGCAAGAAGTTACATCTTGGAAATTCCGGTTTGGACTTTCTTAATTATTCCACTCATTTTCATCTGCCATTATTGTGAAAAACTCTAGACTTTTTTCGATTCGATTTACTTCAGCGCGAATTCTGAAGCTAGATTTACTATAAAATTTCCTTGGACGAAACAACTCCCAGTTGCATCTATAATTTCATGTTCTATATGATACGTTTTGGACACAACATGAAACCATCATTTAATAATTGGAATAAGCTTAATTGAGGTACAATCTGCGAAACGGTTTTTGTTGGCAAAAATCTTGAAGAAGCCTATGGATATTTAGCGTCAGTGTGTGAAGTAACTTTTCTTAATTTCATAACTTTCCCATTTTCTGAATAATTCTCGTATTCAATGGCAAACAGAAACATTATCTAAATAGTTTTAGTTTGAAAATAACTAGGTATAAGACATCAATCAATCCAAAATATAAGTCGAATTCACTTTATTTACAATCCAAATTACAAATATAATGATATGAATATTCACTATCTATGGAAATTTAAATACCCGGATCTGATCGACGGTTATTGAACAAAGTCATAGAACATTCTAATCCCGGAGCTTTTGGCGAACATTATCTAATCAAAGTGTATTTCGAACTAGAGTTTCCATAAATAATCCAATTGTTTTATCCTAATTTCACAAAATCTGGTTACAATTGTGAGGAATCAGCGATCAATGTCCAATTTAGCGGAGAATCAATTGAACTACTCATATTATTGATTGTTATACTAATAGATGGAGTATTGTCAATATTCTCAGTAGTTCTAGAATCACTAATTTCATTTATTATTTATTCTGCTACTTTTTAATTTTTTTCTGTATCCTTATATTCTGCTTGATTGCGATTGGTTTTTTCTATCAGATCACCAGATGCAACATTTTCCTACAGACAAATTTAAAAATTACTATATTTAAAATTGGTATTTTCATCTTACCTCTTCATTCGCAAATTTATCCTCAAAACCACTTGATGAAGGACTGGCTTTTCCACTACATTCAATTTGTGATTGCTCTTCTTCTAATATACTTTCCGTTGTTAAATTGATCATTAGAGCTGTACGCAATAGCAGAACATTGTAAAATAAAGTGTTACGACAAACCTGCTAATTTAAAGAAGACTACACTGTTCATATTCCTTTTATTATTCCAAGTCCAGATGATAATTTTGTTTTTTCTTTTGCTGTAAAAACGACATATTTGTCTTCTGAGTAGAAAGGTAGAGGATTAAGTTTTAATAAACGAAAGACAAAGAGTTATTTTCTTCTATTTTTTTTTCAAAATGTATATATTTTGCATAGAATAAATCTTTTAATTTAATCATGACAACGTTAAGTTCTGTAGATAGAATTGGTCACAACATTACGCAGGCAAAACTCAAAGTTATAAAAGTTTTACATTTGTTTTTCTTATGACGGCGAACCGAGGAGATGGCCGAACCAGAATTTGTTGCGATTATCGAAAATTAAACAAAAATATAATACGCGATAGATTTCCACTTCCCCTTATTGAAGATGTCCTAGACAGCTTACAGAGAGCAAGGATATTCAGCACCCTTGATTTGAAAAATGGATTTTTTCATGTACCTGTTGAAGCAAGAGCACAAAATATACTTCTTTTGTAACGCCGATTGGTCAGTACGAGTTTATGAAATGTCCATTTGGAAGTAGTAGTCAAGCAGTTTTCCAACGATTCATCGCTCATGTCTTCAGGGAGTTGACTGCAGGAATGTACGTTATATACTACATGTTATCATCTTGAGTGCGAACGAAGAAGAGGGGATAGAGACAGCTGCAGAATATGGACTAGAAATGAAAAAGAAAAAGTGTCAACTGTTGAAAACCGAGGTAAAATTTTTAGGATACATAGTAAGTGACAAACAAGTCCCAATCATAACTACACACCTATGCAAATATACATAGTTATTGAGCATTCTTTTAGCAGCGATCTAGTGACGATTCGAAGCTTCACCGGATATACTACATGAGTAGAAAAACGACCCCTGCAGAGATGAAGTATACAAGCTATGAGCTCGAAATACTCGCCATTATTAAAAGTGTGAAGAAATTCCGAATCTACTTGCTAGGAACGAAATTTAAAATAGTTACAGACTGTAATGCATTCATAAAAACCATGGAGAAAAGGGACCTTACAACAGGAATTGCACGATGGGCCCTAGAAGAATTTCAGTATGAAATTGAGTATAGACGATGTAGGCAGATGACGATAAAAAGGATTTTGACTACCGAAGAGTATGAAGATTTTTATTTAGAGCATGATATATTGTAAAAATACGATAATGGATTAAAATTACTTGTCATTCCAAAGAACATGCAGACTTAAAAAATAATAATAAAAGTCCACGAGATAGGAAATTTTTGAAAGAAAAAAACACAAGGAGTAGTAAACAAGGAATTTTACATACCAAGACTAAAAGACAAAATAGAAACGATTAAAAATAACTGTATACCTTGTATATTATGGAATAAAAAGGAAGGAAAGAAAGAATGAATGCTTCATCCTATACAAAAACTAGAAGGTCCGCTAGAGACGTATTACGTCGACCAAATAGGACCAATGAAGTGAACAAAAAAATTATCAGCACATTTTTGTGATAGTTGATGACTTTTTCAAATTTGTGTGGTTTTATCCAACAAAATCAACCACGACGAAAGAAGTGACATGTTGTCTTGAAAAATAGCGTAAAATATATCACTTCGTCCTGTACGAAAGAAAGAAGGAATGCTTCATCCTAAAATCAACAAAATCAACGACGACGAAAGAAGTGATATGTTGTGAGCGTAAAATATTTGGAAACCCGTCAATGATAATATCTGACAGAGGATCCGCGTTCCGTTCTGAAGAATTCGAATTATATTGCCGAGAAGAAAATATTAAACATGCGTCAACAACTTGTGGAGTCCCACGAGGTAATGGACAAGCGGAAAGGGCAAATAGGACCCTTATACCAATCTTAACAAATCACAGTTTTGAAGAGCCAGGAAAGTGGTACAAATACGTTGACAAAGTACAGACTGCCTCTAATTCGACCTATCAGCGAAGCATAACTACCACACCCTTTGAAGTATATACATCTGATCCAAAATTAAAGAGAAAATTTTTAGATCCACACGAAATTGTTAAGGTTAAAGAAAATGATAGATATGACGTTGTTAAAATCGGAGATCACGAGGGACCCAATCGAACGACAACATGCGCTGAATATATAAATCCATGGGTCAGCTATGAAAGAGACGATTCCGAGGCGGATTCTGAGCAGAATGGCCCCATGTAGGATCGAGATGATTGCTCTACTCCATCCTACGGCGAGGCGCAAATTCTGTAATAACAGTGTTTTCTTTCTAACCGGCGTTTTAAGCAGAAAAGAACCCTAGACAACCAAGAAAATCATTTAGTTATTTATTGCGTTATGCAGTTCTGTGGTGATACGAGGATGTATTGAAAAATTCTTAGCCTACTATAAAACCAAACAAAATTTCAATGACAAAATATTTTATTACGCAACAAGACCTCCACACCTTTTATTACCTCATCGTTGGGAGAAAATTTACGACCTATTGAACTTTTTTTCAGTTGAGTGATCAGTAATGTCGGATAGTAATCTCCAGTTATTGTTCTACCCTTATTAAAAAAATCAATCATGATTACTCCATGGCAATCCCAAAAAACTGGAGCAAGAACTTTTCTAGCACAATTTTGAACACGAAACTCCTTAGGTCTGGGAAAACCAGAGTGTCGCCATTCCATCCATTGTTGCTTTGTTGTCATAAACTGTATCGATATTTTCGAGGACTGACACAGGGCTGGCCTTCCCGATCGGTCATCATCTTCAATGGAAAATTTACCTCGTAAATCTGCTCACCTCTTAACGCTTCTAAATACAGGTACTTGATGATGGCTCGATACTCCAATTTTTCGATTTTCACATTTTCGGTGGACATATTTTTTCTTTCAATTTATTGCGTAACTCTGGTTTACGTTTTTGACGTAAAACTTAACACTGACACTTTTAATAAGTTATTGTTCGGTATGCTATGGTAACGCAATATTTTGTTTATGCATGGAACTGGTCTAGGCTACCAACTTATAAATACATCGTCGTATAGTTCAAATCGGGGAAGACAATAACCCCCCCACTTTGGGATTCTCAAATATTTGAGGTTACCTACTCCAAAATAACGTTTTCATCACTTTAGGGTTATGTAACCCACAATACCAATTTGTTGGGGTTTATCTAAGAGATACAAAAATTTTAAATTGTTCACAATATCCAGTACAAAATGAGTAATTACTGAACTTACCACTGAATTTGAAAATTGTTCTAAATCAGTCTGAATTATTATAGCTAGTATTTCCTACAAGAAATAATCCATTGATGATTTGCAGTTATTACAAATACCAAAAACAGTTGAATCACCTCTTCCTGTAGTTTTTTGTATCTTTCGACCAAATGGATCAAATTCCATATTTTTTTCAATGCCTTTAGTGAGTTACTAATTCAATTAACTAACCATTTGAAATCAAATTATACGCGGTAATATCTTTTGTTTTGTACAAAACACATAGAAACTAGAGAACATCGAAACAGGCGTCATACAGTGTAATAGTGAGTGTGCGTGGTAGTAGTAGTAAATGCAGCACACAAATTGTTCTCACGTATTTTATGAAATAATCATCACTTTTCCCCTTTTGTTCACTATCATCATCTTTATTAGCCATTCGAAGTATTATCTGATCTGGAATTGTCAGTATTAATATTGTCATTCGTTTTCTTAATGCGTATTTGACACTTCTCAATTTGTCACTATGCAATCCAATCAACCGTTTATTCCATAATTATATACAGTGAAACTTGGTTAAGTGAGACATCAAGGGGCCTGCACTGTCGTTTCACTTATAGAGGTATTCCACTTACCCAGTGTCTCAGATATACAGGTATAAATAAATATCTGTCTCATTTACATAGGGTTCCATTAATAGAGGTGAGAATACAGGTTCTTTCAGTTATACAGGTTAAATTATTAAATAAAATAAAAGAACGTGTTATGTGTGTAAATGAGTTTTAACACCTTTGAAACATCGCGGAGATTTGGATTTTCCGATTAATAGGATAGGCAACTTTTCAGTTCCTGACATGTTAGCAACTAGAATTATCGTAATGCGCTCTTTACCGAGTTTTCCGCCATGACAAGACTCACCTTTTAAGGTAAAAGTTTTATCGGTTAGACACTTGTAAAATAAACCCGTTTCGTCTGCGTTCAAAATATCCTCAGCAGAATAATTGCGTAATAGAAGTGGTAGGTCTTCAATCCATTGGCTACATTTGTTAACATCAACAGCGTTACTTTCTCCACAAATTGCTTTGAAAACTATACCGCTTCTTTTCTTAAACCCTTCCATCCAACCATTGCTGCTACAAAAATTATGAATATCGAGCCTTCGCGCGAAATCTTGTGCCTTTTCTTTAATCATCGGTCCACTTACCGGAACGTTTTTGTTACGAAGTTGCTTGACCCATATTAGCAAACACTGTTCAAGTTCAGGATATTCTCATAAACGTACACGTTTTAGTTTTCCTTGTCCTTCAGAACATTGTGATTCAATTTTATGTTTACTCTGAACTATTCTACAAAGAGTAGATTTTGGCACATTAAATTCGGCACAAACTTCTTCGCGTGTCTTCCCACTTTCATAAACAGATATTAACTTCAGTTTTTCACGTAATGATAACGATTGTAGCTTTCGTTTTGGCATTTTTCAAATAAACATCTGTATGATAGTAAAGCGAAACTAAAACTGAAGGTAATTGAAGCTCAAAATTTGTACTTACGTACTTGAAATTATGTGTGGAATTTGTGGGTAGAATAAGAATGAGTAAACAAACAATGTTATCTCAGTTACAGAGGTTTATGCATATAAAATTTACTCGCTATCTCAGTTATAGAGGTAACTATGATTATAAATCGAAAGAACAAATCCTAGATATAGAGGCTTACCTCGTCCCACTAACAGAGGTAATTCAGTGCCAAAGTGTTAAGACCTCAGCATGAGTTCCAGTTATGGAGGTTTCTCACTTATCCAGGTCCCACTTAACCGAGTTTCACTGTATATTCAGATTTGAGATCATAATTGAAGGTATCTAAGGCTCCATTTTCCGATTCTTTTTCATACTTATACAATTCGAAATTATGTATGATTGTACCATTCAAGTCCAGAAAGAAGTCATGCTCATTTACGTTTCAAACGATAAACATTTTTACTTCTTGTCGACATCATTTTCCTCATCATGGCTCTTCACATTATAATTGTTACATAAGATAGCATTAGATGGCTAGTGTATGGTCTCCTATCAACTACACATGACCACTAGGTGGCAGCAGAACGGACGTCAAGTAGAAACGTCAGTGGTACTCCTGCGCTTATCAGAGATATTGTAAAACATATATAATTCCTTAATAAAATAGTATTCAATAAGTTCTGACTATAATTTAACAAGTTATAAAACATGTAACATGGTGTCAGGTGAAATCACGCCAAGAAGATAAAAGGTGGAAATAAGACTATACTGAAATAAGACACAAATTAATAACAGTAGCTAGAGGTTAATAAACTCTGCCACACACTGATAGAAGCTTGCCGAGACCGAGTAGAAACGCGAAGATTTCACGTAGAGCAGTAATTTAATATTATAAAATATTGATCAAAATACAAGTCAAAACTTTACAAAATTCATAAATAGTTTCAAAATATACATGAAAGCATCTGACTATGACAGTAAAGATGATGAAATGAAGATCGCTATATTTTTGAATATTGCTGGTGAAGATGCTCAAAAGTCACTGCATGCCCTTTAAAAATGAGTCATTTGATAGATTCAAGTTTAACACGCGCTGTCAGCAAGAAGGGGAAGACTTTGATAACTTTCTTACGGCAATAAAAAAGTTAGCAAAGCCATGCAAGTTCGCAACATTGCATGATTCTCTGGTAAGAGATAGAATAGTAGCTGGTATATTAGATGCAGAGGTACAAGAAAGGCTCTTCAGAGTGAAAAATTTGACTCTGTCAGGCAGAAAACATATGTAGATCCTCAGAAGCAAGTAAAAAGCAAGTTCATAATATAAGAGGGAATGCAACACAAGTGGATGCAGTCAAGAAGCATTATCAATCTTATAGCAGTAGCAGTGCATACGAGTGCTTCAAATGCAAGACAAAACATGGTCCCAGAAACTGTCCTGCCTTCGGGAAGACCTGTTCAGTATGTAAAAAGCCAAATCATTTCGCAGTGGGCTGCTATAATAGGCAGCAATTTAAAGGTAAGGAAAAGATTAGAAGTAAGAAGAAAACGCATGAGGTTGAGAAGAGTGGGTCAGAGAATAGCAGTAACGAGGGAGAATCAGACACACCATATTTAGATTCAGTGACACTTGACCAGGTGAAGTTTAAGAATAAGAATAAAGATATTTGGACTGAGAATGTATTAATAGATAACGAGTACATTACTTTTAAGATAGATACGGGTGCGAATTGTAACTGTTTGCCCATAAAGTTTGTTAGGAAGATAGGAGCAGAGAATAAAATAGTAAAAAATAGACTATCGTTGAACACATATGGTAATAATAAAATAAAAGCTAAGGGGTATGTAATATTAGATTGTATGGTAAAAAGAAAATTTTCTAAAATTAAATTTATTGTTGTTGATTGTGACAGTATGCCTATCTTGGGATTAAACACCTGTTTCAAGCTTGAATTAATAAAACAAGTTAGTGAAGTTAATAATAAAAATAATTTTTTAACAAAAAGTTCTGAGGTTTTTGAGGGTACTGGAAAAGTACCTTATAAATATAAGATAGTACTAAAACAAAATGCAGTTCCATATTCTAGTAACTGCAGAAGGGTGCCAGAAACATTAAAACCAAAATTAAAGAAGGCACTAGATGATCTTGAAAACAGGGATATAATTTCCAAGATAGAACAACCAACAGAATGGGTCAATAATATTGTGATTATACAAAAACCAACAGGAACATTAAGGATATGCCTAGAGCCTTTCTTGTATCTCTGCATCTAATATACCAGCTACTATTCTATCTCTTACCAGAGAATCATGCAATGTTGCGAACTTGCATGGCTTTGCTAACTTTTTTATTGCCGTAAGAAAGTTATCAAAGTCTTCCCCTTCTTGCTGACAGCGCGTGTTAAACTTGAATCTATCAAATGTCTCATTTTTAAAGGGCATGCAGTGATTTTCAAACTTTTCTATGACCTTATCATATTTTTCTTCATCTCCAACATTATCAAATACAGGAAAAAGATTTACCAGAAGAAGTTTATATTTGTGGATCTCATTTCAAAGCAGACAATTTTCAATGGAAGAAAATCCTGAAAAAATATTTTTGAAAAAGAATGTGTAATTGATAAAAGAATTAGCTTATTTACAAAGAATATTGTTTTCCGGCAAAAAGTTATGTTAAATTTGGGGATATTAAACCGGGTACTTCTTAGCAGTGTTTAGACTTAACATCTGAAAGGTATTTATTGTCTGTTGGAAAAATGTTGTTAATGCATACTTATTGCTGATTTTGTAGTTTACATCAGTCTGAAAGATCCGCTTCATCCAAATTTTTAGAAATTTAATTATTTCACTCACCTGAAACTTTAAGTGCTTCTAAAAGTATTGATAAATTTGCCACTCAGAAAGCCAGAAAGATTATTTTATAATTAGGTAATTATAATGATTAGGTACCTAGTCTCTAAACTGTAGAACAACTGATTGATATACTTTTCGTTGAGTATTGAGTTGGTACATTTTTATGCAAAGGTGATAATATTGATTGTTTTTAATTTGATGAAGTATTTTGTTGGTATTATATAAGCTGGCCAAAAAAATGAAGTTTTCAAATTTTATTTGCATTTTTACTCATGAATCACTTCTTCACAACGATGTGACGTAGGAATACGATAAAAATATGTAACTATCTAATCTATTTTTTCCATAAAACTGAAAAACGACAAAACTACAGATTAACTATCAAGTTAAAGGTATTTGACCTTGAACAGAAAAATAATATACAATTTTTGAGTATCCTATTCTGTAGAGTTTTGTAAGTAACTAATTTAACCATATGACTGGAATAGGGAAATATAAAAAGCTTTTCTAAAAATTAAAACTAAGACTAATACGTCACTTGAACAATATCTAAACACTCAAAAATATTTCACTCCAACAAATCTATTCAAAATGCTTTCTCAGTTTTTAGTGAACAAAGGCAGCCATTTTATCGCAAACGAATACAGATACATAGCGATGTTGCCTAGCTTATATATTTTCATAAACTTTTTCATCAAAATTATTTTCTTGGTCTTGAAAATATTTTTATTTAGGAAAATAACGATAAACCTCCAAGGAAAAAATCATGTCTAGTTAAGATGTATCAGTATAATTCCGCAATACCGTCAATATCCAGTGTCAGTCAGAGCACTGAATGAAAACGTTAGCCCTCCAAAAAAGAAGAAAGTAAGATTTGATCTCGAAAATATATCTATACCTACTTAAAATTTGGGTTGCAAACTTAACTTTCATAGCTATTATGGTTGAGAGAGAATGAAAAAAAAAATCTATCTGCTCAGTAACCATCACAAAAAGCCGTTACATTGTTTTCACCTTTGTATTGATAAATTTCGCAAATCATGCAACTTGGAATTTCGTCGAAATGGTCCAATTAGAACTCTGGTTAGCAAAAAGATATCGAAACAAATTATATATCGTTAAAAAATCTTCACTCTAGCGATGTTTATAAAAAAACAAAAGCTTCCTATCACCTTTACTTTTTTTTAAACGCATAAATTGTTAGAACAATATGAATATTTAAGATACATTACATACTGTGAAAGTTATGAAGTTATAACTTCTTGCATAAGTTGAAATAAGAAGAGACATGGAAATCAGGAAAATGGAAGAAAATATCTTGTTTAACAATTCAGAAATTTTCAAAGTAAAATTTGATTGGATGTCAGTAATTTACAAAAATTTTTTGTCATAATAGTATAGCAAGTCAGCAATGTAAAAAATGAGATCGGGAGTTTTTATGACAGCTATATATGTTATTAAGGAATCAATCCGATGAGTTTTAAACACGAAAAAAAAGGATTATGATGCAATGAAGTGATAAACTCCACTTTAGTCATGAAAATTATGAATTTTGATCTTCTGCATTAGAAGATAATCTATAAAAAATACATCGAGGGAAAAAGAAGACATGTACTAACAAAATTAAAAGGAGTAACAGAAAGAGGCATATTCAAAATTATACTTATCTACAATTATTCTATATATCTCATAACAGTAAAGGGTGACATAGAGTTGAAAAGCTAAGAAAAAATGTGTGAAAACATTTAGAAATACATATAATTAATATCAAATAGATACCTTCCATACGACAGCTGTAAGCCTACATTTTGATGTTTAGGACTTTTTTTTGAAAAGAATACTGTACCCTTTTCGTTCTCTCAACGTTTTTGCTTCTATTAGAATGATTTGATAACAATATACTTTCAACTGGTTGTTGAGGAGCTAAAAAAATAAAACATAAGTGTGTGGGTATGTGTCAGTAGAAACGGCATTACCTCACCCAATTCAAACAAACATGTTTCTTGAATATTCAACAACTTTAAAATACCTTTGACATGGAGTACAATAAATCATTAAGTTGCATTAAAATGTATTTGCTAAGCTAAATTTACACTCACCATGTCATATGCATGCAGGACTTTTCAAGAAAATTCTTCATTAATCATTCAGTTTCATTGGCAGATATAGTGTTGAATTTGTACAAAGTGATTAAAGTGATGAAATGGTAAGTGACTTGAAAGTTCTTATTTAAAAACTGGTAAGACAATAATTGGAAATAATTATGGAAACATGATATTGCTAAAGTTATTTTTTTCAGACTAGTATGAGATTTTCAAGGAAAGTCACCTAAAATACTTAAGAAACTATATGATTTTATATCAAATATTGTTGAGCAACTACCAATTATTTTGATAAAGAGTAAATTTATTGGAAAAATGTTAATATTTAGAGAAATATCAATTCATTGGCAACATTTTTCATCAATTCGTTGTAAACTACAAGTTACTTATTCTTCACAATTGGGGTAGAGTTTCTTTAAAGAATTTAACCAAACAAAAACTACTCAATATATTATTTTCTTACCTCAGAAATATGAATAAAACAAGTAAGATGGGTCAGAACAATACGAGGATCTTTTCTATCACATATTTATTGTGCAAAAATACCACAGTTCACTTGAATGATCTTTATCTTGCAATTCCATAAGGTAGGTACTGCAAAGCTACTAAAGGTCCTCATGTGAATCCATCCAAACGCTTCTATTAAATCAATCATTATATATAGGTAAATATTTAAAAAAAAAAAGTGTTGTCGGGGATTGTTTTATCAAATTTCCAAAAATTTTACCTAAATGATAAAATCACTGCAAAAATCTTCAAAACCGGGTGGATGCTGTTCTCTAGTGGCTACTTCAATAAACTAATTCTTTTTTTGTAACTGGACTTTAAAAGACATTACAATAGAAACTTCCAGGCCCAGTTCAGATCAAGCTACCATTGAGGAATTGGTGAATATGTTAGAGTATGTACAATTGTTTTTTATTAGAGGCCATTTTGGTAAATAAGAAATCACGCTCCTTTACCTAAAAATAAATTATTAGTAAACTACTTCCAATATTGGTGTAACGCTTATACTTGTTATTAAAAAAGATATTCAAATACTTGCCAACATCTTAAAAGCATTTAGCTTGTTTAAATCATATTCATCAACTTAAAACATTGTGGTGTGTATGTGAGCGTTTTCAAATACACAAGTACGTAAAGGTATATTAAGTTCAAAACTCTGACATCAATAAGATGATGATTATGATGACAAAATCAGATGAAAGAATACGACATGCAATATCAAATTACTTAGTTAAAGGTGTAGAAAATGTGAGAAATAATTGTACATACCTACTATAAGAATCAAAATTTTAAAAATATACATTTTCAATCAAAATTTACATCATTACTTAAACTGTATTCACCTAATCTTCACGTATAAAACTTAAACATAAATAAGTTTTCCGACTAGATACCAATTCTGATCCTATCATTATAATGAATTACGAAGTTTTTTTGTTTGAAACTTTGGTTTACTTTGACCTTGGACGAATAAAAAAGATGAACCCAGCTGACATGTTTGAATATAATTGAAGCCAACTTACAGTAAACCTCAATGTTGTCAAATTTTACAATTTATTTATTAGCTGGATGCATGTTACGTTTCAAAAATATTTATTCATACATCGTAATATTATTAAAAATCAATAAGAATCTGGCTCTAGTTCTCACTAAATTTGGTTAATTGACAATAATCCCCACAATTGATCTAAAAAAAGAAGAAGAAAATAATTTTTGCGAGAATGTTTATAAAAAAATATAAGCTAGGCAACATTGCTATGTAACTGTATTCGTTTATGCTTTTGTTTTATCTAGAATAGAATGTGTGAATGAAATAATATCAAATACTAGTTTTATTTGAACACAAATTTACTATAGAAATGTGCCAACAAAACTTCGAATCAGCAAATACTTCGAAACATAAAACACACTGAAGTAGCAATTTGTGTGCTGCTTTTACTACTTCTGCTACCACCACACTCACTATTATATGTCTGACGCCGGTTTCGATGTTCACCTCTAGTTTCTATGTGATTTGTACAAAACAAACAAACAAACAAAATATTATTGCGTATAATTTGATATAAGATGGTTATTTGATTGAATTAGTAACTCACTAAAGGTATTGAACAAAATATGTAATTTGATCCGTTTGGTCGGATATCAACTGTTTTTGGTATTTGTAATAACTGCAAATTATCAAAGGATTATTTCTTAAAGGAAAGACTATCATTACTTTGACTGAAATAGAACAACTTTCAAATTCAGTGGTAAGTTCAATAATTACTCATCTTGTACTGGATACTGTGAACAATTTGAAATTATTATTATTATAATTATTTTCTAGTTTATGGTCTTTGAAAAATAGCAATTGAATGCTCTCAAATTTTTTCGATAATAATATAATGGGATTCGTATAGAACTGCTTTTGTTACTTGCCATTTTTCTTGATTAAAAAGTTTCTTATAATGAAAAGTCACATTATTAACAGAAGTTAATTTGAAATTAGAATTTTCTCTATATAGAAAGATTGTTTTCGAGTTGGTATAATAGTGTTCGTTTCTATAATTGATCTTCACTCAGATTTTTTTGTAATCCATTTACTTAACACACTTTATCTGTCTTGATTAAACTTTCCAATGAATAAGTAACCAACTCCTAATTTTGATGTGAGGACAAAAATAATTATTGAAAAATGTGAAGTTATTTTGGTTTTCTAGAAAATTCCAGTGTAACAGATTTTGTATAGAAATTTTAAAAGTTTTCAGGTCGGTCTGGTGAAAACATCCAAAGCGACCAACATGGATTTTGAAATATAGTTATAGAATTGTTGATGCCATTGAATTTGAAGAAAATTTGTCAGGTTTTCATTTACAAACGCTTTTGAAAATTTTTTAAGATTTATACATCATAGAAATGCATAACTCAATAAATAACTTGATATTAATGAAGATGCAAGAGTCAGGAAGTGTATAGAAAAAGTGAGAAAATTTGTTGATTTAAGTCCAAATTCAGAATCAAATAACAATACTGAAGCGAATGTAGTGGAAAAGCCAGTCCTTCATCAAGTAGATTTGAGGATGAAAATACCAATTTTAAATATAGTAATTTCTAAATTTGTCTGTAGGAAAATGTTGCATCTGGTGATCTGATAGAAAAAACCAATCGCAATCAAGCAGAATCAAAAAATGGAGATATAAAGTTTTGGATAGGCTTAGAAGAGGAATAATATACTTTTGAGGACACACAGTTACTGAAATTATAAAATGATATGAATAGTTCAATTAGTTCAATTGCTTCTCCATCAAATTGGACATGAACGCTGATTCTTCACAATTACAACCAGATTTTGTGAAATTAGAATAAAACAATTGGATGATCTATGGAAAATAGAGTTCGAAATAAACTTTGATCAGATCCCGGAATTTAAATTTCCCGAGATAGTGAATATTCATATCATTATATTTGTAATTTGGATTGTAAATAAAGTGAATTTAACTTATATTGTTTAGTGATTGATGTCTTGTACCTTGTTATTTTCAAACTAAAACTATTTAGATGATGTTTCTGTTTGCCAATGAACACGAAAATTGTTCAGAAAATGGGAAAGTTTTGAAATTATAAAAAAGAAAAAAAAGATCGTTTTAGTTCCATAAAAGGTTATTAGTTTTTCAACTAGAAATATTCAGGCAATTTAAAAGAAATTTGCTTCAGTCTCAACAACTAAGCCCCGTAATGGTTCGTATTTCTATATCAAAATGAATCATTCATTGAGATCTCTCTGTGGTAAAGCATTGTCGGTCGAATATAGAAACACCCTGTATTTACTAAGTTATATATAGATTATGTAAATTCCAAAGATAATAATCTTGATGTATTTACTCAACCTCTAGACAGAACTAAATTTGTTTATTTCAAAGAAGTTCTGCGTATATTTTAGGATTTAGCTTTACTTCGTTTGTTCTATATGTATGTTTTAATACAATTTCAATGTTGTTCTTTTTTATACTGTTTATTCCTTTATTGTATAAGCAGCTTGAAATTTTTGTCACTATCGTCTTGGGCTCCCCTATGGTGGTTAGGTTAGGTTTTTGTGCCAAATGGAATTGGGCATCAAATTGACGGAAAGGAGCATAAAAATGATTGGTTCGGCGAATAACGCGTTAATCATGGAGTTACTCATATTTATGACGTTTTAATAAAAATATAATTGAATTTTATTCAGAAATTTAAGGAAAAGGCATGAAACTGTTGAAATTAGGCATAAAAAATGATTTGCATAAAATTAATTAAAAAAAAAAATGATTTTTCAACAAACTTTATTGAGAAAATTAACAAATTTTTATCAAAAATTAGAACGAGCATTTTTCCTTGAAATCACGACACCATCACTCAAAAGTATATTTCTGGTATTCTCCTCATATTTCGTCCACCTTCTCTTCTTCATCCTCCTCTACTTCATCCTCCTCTACTTCTTGCTCCTCTTCTTCTTCTTCTTCGTAGTCTCCCGCCGAAGATTCCGTCTCATCACCCAACTTCGCACGTTTCTTCTGTTTACCGCCTCCATCCTCACTCGCGTATCTCTGTCGCTTCGTCTTTCTGGAAGATTTCGCATATCTATATATGAAGCTGTACATTTTCAGTCTGTCGAGCAGCTTCATTTCGACGGCTTCTTTAGCCTGTTTGACGGCTACGTCCATCCTGAATTTGAGTTTATTGAATTTATCGTTCAGCACAAGGTTATCGTCGATATTTTTCAAGAACGGTTTCAAATTTTCGGCCTTTACCCAAGATCTAGTCACCGCGTCGGAATCGAAAAATGTCACGTGGTAGTGCGTCTGAAAATAATCGTTAACCGTCAATACACAGTGTGACTAATTCCATAGATTGAATACCTTGTGTCATTTCAAGAATTTTATCGAAATATATTACGGAAAAATAATCGATTAACCACCCTGTATATGACCATCAGAATTTAAAAACTTAATATAAAAAATAATAAAACCTGTATATGAGTTTACAAATTTCCCACTCTCTACTCTCAATTGATAAAAAAAATCGCACTCTAAGGTAACTTGAAATTTATTTCGATTTTCACTCCAAATGAAATATTGGAATAAGTAAAAAAATCACCCTGTATATAAGGTAACTTAATAATTTCGATATTAAAACAAAATCATCCTGTACGTTTCATGAACTAAAAAAATGGTAATACACTAACCTAATGAAAGTGACCAAGAGAAATATTAGACTTACCGGTTCTAAGGAATCTTTCAAGCAAAAATAATTTTCGATATCAGGATCATCTTCCACCATAGCCGGCCACCATGGATAACCTTCGATTTTCGCCCAGACGATGCTACCCGCGTTATATTTATTAAATATCATCAGCTCCTTTTCTTTATCGTCTATCGATTCTTCTTTGATTTCGCATCTATTATACCTCCCATCTGGATTCATCCAACAATACCATTTGTCAGATAGATCCAGGGGATCTTTCACGTCGGGTAGGTATCTATACTTGTCGCAAGAGTCGCAATACACGTAGAGACCGACGTTTCTAAATTCTTGAAGTGATCTCATTTTCTCGTAGAAGCTCTCGTTCGAAAAGTTCATATGTTCCTCCTCTTTCACATCTTTTCTGTTTAGAACTTCATTGGAATTGGCGTCGCTACAGTTCATTGGTGGTGGTGAATCGAACTTATCTGCAGGAGTCACGATAATCTTCTTACCGTTAGCATCTTTTTCCTCCCTTGGAGCTTGGAACGATACCGTTGAGTTTTGGTCTTGATAAGTTTGTTTTTTCTTCTCCTTAACCAACTTCAACCAGTTATTGAACTTTGTCACTACCAAATTTTTGTAATACAAATTGACTTCTTTACTCAAAGATGACGGCATTTTAAAACTGCTATAATTTTAATATACGAATAACACTTATTCACCGTCTTACTTTCATTCACCTAAAAAAATATTTCTGACAATTGTTGACTTTTGAAATTCAAACACTTTCAAATGTTTATCTCGTTAACTAATCGAAATCATCAATTGATGATATCTTTACGTATCGGAAATAAAAAAAAGAAAAAAACGATTTTTCGCCTTGTACATCACGAAACAAAACCGCTTTAGTTACGATGATTTAACTATCTGAAACAAATAAAATGAAAATATGTAGACATATATGTAATACCAACTGTCCATATAGGAGTCTTACCTATATGAGTATTAATAGTATTACCATTGTATAAAGAATATTCTTTAGGCAATAATACGTTAGGCAACGTATTATAGCCAAAATAATATTTTACAACGTTGCCTACAATATTTTTTGTATCGAAACGGAAAACGGCAACATACTAGTACGTTGTGAAGTTGACTTCTTGTGTGATTAGACAGTTTAGGTTATTGCGTATCTGTCATTATATTAAGTTATAACAATAAAAAGGATATTTTTATTCTAATAATACCAAAAACAACAAGTTATGGGTCCGAGACTTTTCACTGTATAAATAAATAATTAGGATTTCGAATCTAAAAACGAAAATTCATTAGAACAAAAAACTTTTCTGGAAACTGTAAAATAAGTGGAATAACTTTAAAAGCATATAGAATTATGGACTTGGTTATAAACCGCATAGGTACCAAGTAGTATTCATGATTTTGAATTATAAAACATACATTTGTCAACATATATTATGAGCTGTACTGGTAATTAAGTGACACGGAAATATTTGAAAAATTGTCTAAGCTGTATGAAGGACATACAGAACAATTAAAAGGTAAGTTCACTCAAAAATTTTTCAGCTATACCTATAAGAGAAATGATAATCAATATATCTGTATTCATAAGCGATAATAATAACCACAATGAGAGGCGATGAGTACACATTTAAAAAACTAGAAGATCAAAGCATGATGAAATCTGCAAAACGTGACATAAGCATAAAAGTTATTAGAAACATACATTTTGATGAATGCTTTCTTCAGAATGTTACAATATTTTCACTGGAACACAAAAGTTGAGTGTCAGACTGGATAATAGAATACATAAAAATGGTTGAAATTAAATTTGATACAAAAGTTCATTAAGCAAATATGAAAAAATGAGGTACTATTCTTGATTATACTCCAGCAAACTTTCCATAACTTAATGGAAAAGTGATTGAGGGTAAACCACGGACACTAAATAATCCAAGTGTATTTGGCTCAGATGCTTATGCCAAACATTTAGAAAAAAACCTCAAAATTTGACAATAAAAAGAAAAAACTTCAGGTGATAGGATACTCGAATGGATATCGGCTCTGGAATACAAATGAAATACATGATAATTCCTCAAGAAGCTTGAACAATCTTGACAGTACTTTAACTCTTGATAAACATTGTACTTCACAATGAAGCAGGAATGCTTTGTGCTCACTTCCCATTTCATCACACAGAATAGCAAAAAGTCGGGATTGCTTGGGCCGTGACTTAATGAAAGTTACAACCCTCAGTTCATAGCACGAGCACCATCAGTTGTCCGTTTTATTTCGTTATCTGTAATTAAATCATCGAGATATTTAAAAATTTTTTCCGCTGTTGGTTTTGACTATAAAGACTTGCAAAAAAGCAGTTCTTCTTTTATGCTTTAATTGGGTTCGAAACCTAACAAAGGCTAATAGATTAGCTTAGCAAGAAACTTCAGTACTTTCATCAAGTTGATGTAAAAAGTTTGTTTTAAAAATTCCTTTTCAGTGAATGAAACTTCAGATTCTACCCTACAGAATGAGCTGTTCTATTTTTAGCTATCAATACGAATAGGCGATATGATGCAATTGTAGCTTGTCTATTTTGCTCACCAGAAATTGATGTTTTCATTACTGAGTGTGACTTTAAGAATAAGTTCGAGTAAGAGGTGAGAATGCTTATCATTTGAACTGAACTTGAATGTTACAATCATACATAATTTCGAATTGTATAGGTATGAAGAAATTGAAAATGGAACTGAAGATACCTACAATATTAAACTCAAACCTGAATGTATGCAATTATGGAATGAACGTTTGATTGGATTGCACAGTGACAAATTGACAAATGTAAAAGAAGCATTAAGAAAACGAATGGCAATACCAATACTGACAACTCCACATCAGATAATACTTTGAATGGCTAATGAAGATGCTAATAGAAAACAAAATGGGGAAAGTGAATTGAATAATAGAGGTAAATATTTAATTACAATAAATATATGTAAAAACTTATGATATACATGTTGTTTGGTTGATTGTACAATGAATCGACACTGAGAACATACACACAGCTGCCGAAAATTTGTTGAATGAACATATTACAAAAGTAAAAGTGCTTAAAAGATACTATGAAGGTAAGAAGAATACTCACATTGAGAAATCCAAGACATGTACTACTATTACAACACTCACTATTACACTGCCTGGCGCCTGTTTCTATGTTCTCCGTTAGTCTCTATGTGTTTTGTACAAATCAAAAAAATATTACCGAGTATAATTTGATTTAAGATCGTCAGTTGATTGAATTAGTAAACTCACTCTCTACTCAATAACAACATTCTGAGGGCTAATGTAAAAGGCTTTTCTGTTCTATTTTTAGCGTGATGGGTAATGGGATGGTTAAAAAATGAAGTTCCCACGGCCCCTTGCTTCGGGTAATTCATCAGTATTCATGTTTGTTTCCTGTTTCTTTTTTATTGGAACTTCAATACCAGTGACAACGTTAGAACATTCTTCTTGTTGGTTACAAGAGTTAGTTTATTCTTAGAAGCACTTAAAGTTTCAAATGAGTGTAATAATTCAATTTAGGAAAATTTAGATGAAGCGGCTCTTTCAGACATCGTTGTAAAGTACAAAATATGCAATAAATATGCATGTCGATGAGTATGATTTACACAATCTAAATGCTTTTAAGAGGTTGGCAATATCTAATACTAATGAATGAATCACCTCTTCCCAAATAGTATTTACAAAGCCAGATCGATAAGTCCACTTTTTGAATTTCCCGCCTGCCAACTGAAACAGCAACACTGCACATATCAATATGCGGTGTTGTTTGATTACTATATCTATACACCAAAAAATTGCTAACAATAATTTATTCAAACTGCTTAAGTTATTTAAACAACTTTTTTTTATTAATATTAAATATATTGATTAAATCTGAATAACTATATGAAAAAAAAACTCGCGTGAAGAACAGCAAGGGCACGGAGGTAAACGTATAAATAGTATGGGAGCTCAACAAGATTTGAAATTTTTATAAAAAGATTCATTAATATCTTATATGAAAGAATAATCTAAATCCCTTCAATTTCAAACACATATATAAACATTTTTCTTCAAAACAATTAGAAAACACAATTAAGATTTTTACTTCACCAAAGAGTTTGTGATAACCTTTTCAGAATGTAAATAAATGATTCTGTGAATGTAAAACGATCGGTTAAACTTACATTCTGGTCCACATTTCTTAGAAGCACATTTTAATCATTCTCCAAAGCAACCATGGCATCTTAAATTCAAGTAGTCACAAAAATCTATTTCTAATTTATTTTCATAAGATTAATCTTTTTCTTAAAAGCGTCTTGTAAGATTTTTCAGTTTGTGGTTTTGTTGTAAGTGAATATAGATATATTTTCGAGATCAAATCTTACTTTCTTCTTTTTTGGAGGGCTAACGTTTTCATTCAGTGCTCTGACTGACACTGGATATTGACGGTATTGCGGAATTATACTGATACATCTTAACTAGACATGATTTTTTCCTTGGAGGTTTATCGTTATTTTCCTAAATAAAAATATTTTCAAGACCAAGAAAATAATTTTGATGAAAAAGTTTATGAAAATATATAAGCTAGACAATATCTGTATTCGTTTGCGATAAAATGGCTGCCTTTGTTCACTAAAAACTGAGAAAGCATTTTGAATAGATTTGTTGGAGTGAAATATTTTTGAGTGTTTAGATATTGTTCAAGTGACGTATTAGTCTTAGTTTTAATTTTTAGAAAAGCTTTTTATATTTCCCTATTCCAGTCATATGGTTAAATTAGTTACTTACAAAACTCTACAGAATAGGATACTCAAAAATTGTATATTCCTTTTCTGTTCAAGGTCAAATACCTTTAACTTGATAGTTAATCTGTAGTTTTGTCGTTTTTCAGTTTTATGGAAAAAATAGATTAGATAGTTACATATTTTTATCGTATTCCTACGTCACATCGTTGTGAAGAAGTGATTCACGAGTAAAAATGCAAATAAAATTTGAAAACTTTATTTTTTTGGCCAGCTTATATAATACCAACAAAATACTTCATCAAATTAAAAACAAACAATATTATCACTTTTGCATAAAAATGTACCAACTCAATACTCAACGAAAAGTATATCAATCAGTTGTTCTACAGTTTAAAGACTAGGTACCTAATCATTATAATTACCTAATTATAAAATAATCTTTCTGGCTTTCTGAGTGGCAAATTTATCAATACTTTTAGAAGCACTTAAAGTTTCAGGTGAGTGAAATAATTAAATTTCTAAAAATTTGGATGAAGCGGATCTTTCAGACTGATGTAAACTACAAAATCAGCAATAAGTATGCATTAACAACATTTTTCCAACAGACAATAAATACCTTTCAGATGTTAAGTCTAAACACTGCTAAGAAGTACCCGGTTTAATATCCCCAAATTTAACATAACTTTTTGCCGGAAAGCAATATTCTTTGTAAATAAGCTAATTCTTTTATCAATTACACATTCTTTTTCAAAAATATTTTTTCAGGATTTTCTTCCATTGAAAATTGTCTGCTTTGAAATGAGATCCACAAATATAAACTTCTTCTGGTAAATCTTTTTCCTGTATTTTCAATGCATCTAGCTACTTTTGTCTTTGCTCTACATTCGTACGAAATCTACAATTTTATATTGTAAAAAGTTATCGATTTATCAACAAATAAGTTTGCGTTACTCCACTGATACTCCCCTATGGAATGAAAAAAAAAATAAGAACTAATATGTCACTCGAAAAATATCTAAACACTCAAACAAAGGCAGCCATTTTATCGCAAACGAATACAGATACATAAGATGTCTCGGTATAATTCCTCAATACCGCTAATATCCAGTGGAGTCAGAGCACTACATGAAAACTTTAGTCCTCCAATTCTATATCCACTTACAACTAAACCACAAACTGAAAAATCTCACAAGATGCTTTCAAGAAAAAGATTAATCCGATTTAAATCCGTCAGACCTACAGCATCCAGTCAAAATTATCCTCAAACTGATAAAAATAGAGAAAGATCATGGCGACTTGATACCGCAATTTTACCGACATCGAATTAGTGTAAGACACTGATTAAAACAAATAAAAAAAACCATTTCGATATGGTTCGGCAAGTCTATCGCCATCCAGAGACACTAGTGTACAAATTGCAGAAAAATAACGATATTCTTCCACGAAGAACATCAATCCCGTTTGACGCGGCAATGCCGTCATCATATTATGAAAATAAATTAGAAATGGTTTTTTGTGACTGCTTGAATTTAAGATGTCATGGTTGCTTTGGAGAATGCTTAAAATGTGCTTCTAAGAAATGTGGACCAGAATCTAAGTTTAATCGACCGTTTTACATTAACAGAATCATTCATTTACATTCTGAAAAGGTTATCACAAACCTTTTCATGAAGTAAAAATCTTAATTGTGTTTTTTAATTGTTATGAAGAAAAATGTTTACATATGTGTTTGACATTGAAGGTATGTAGACTATTCTTTCATATAAGACGTACATGAATTTTTTTATAAAAATAAATAAAGTTAATTCAGTTTTAATCAATATATTCAATGTTTATAAAAAAAGTTGTTTAAATAACTTAAGCAGTTTGAATAAATTATTGTTAGCAATTTTTTGGTATATAGATATAGTAATAAAACAACACTGCATATTAACATGTGCAGTGTTGCCGTTTCAGTTGGCAGGCGGGAAATTCAAAAATTGATGGACATATCGATCTGGCTTTGTAATTACTATTTGGGAAGAGATGATTCATTCATTAATATTAGATATTGTCAACCTCTTAAAAGCATTTAGATTCTGTAGATCATACTCATCAATATGCATATTTATTGCATATTCTGTATTTTACATCAGTCTGAAAGATCCGCTCCATCTATATTTTCCTAAATTGAATTATTATACTCATCTGAAACTTTTAGTGCTTCCAAGAGTGAGGACTCTCTTATAACCAATAAGAAAAATGTTCTAATAATGTCACTGATATTGAGGTTCCAATAAAAAATAAAAACAGGAAATAAACATGAATACTGATGAATTATCCGAAGCAAGGGTTTACTTCATTTTACAAGGACAAGGAAAAACTAATTTACAAAAAAAATGCCTTGAATTTATTCATGAAAGTGGGGACAGATTTTTAAAATTTAAATTCTTTAAAAACATTTTTCAACCATCCCATCACCAAAGAAAAGCTTTTTATATTTCTCGATCCTATCGTATGGTTCAATTAGTTATTAATGTTGCTCGACTTCGAGATAATGAAGGAGTTGAGCGGAAACAAAAATTAAAACAATACATATTTTCTACGAAAAGGATTTTAGGGATCTCAAATATTTGAGTTTATCTACTCGAAAGTAGCTTTTTCATAACTACGATGTTTTATATAAAAACACATGATTTGTTAGTATTTATTTAAGTGCAACCAAAATTTAAATTGTCCACAGTAATCAGTACAAGATGAGTAATTATTGAACTTACCACTGAATTTGGAAGTTGTTCTAATTCAATCTGAGTAATGATAGATATGTAATCAAATTACATATTTTGTTCAATGCCTTTAGTGAGTTTACTAATTCAATCAACTGACGATCTTAAATGAAATTATACTCGGTAATATTTTTTTGGTTTGTACAAAACACATAGAGACTAACGGAGAACGTCGAAACAGGCGTCAGGCAGTCGAATAGTGAGTGTGGTAATAGTAGTACATGTCTTGGATTTCTCAATGTGAATATTCTTCTTATCTTCATAGTATCTTTTAAGGACTTCTAGTTTTGTGATATGTTCATTCAACAAATTTTCGGCAGCTGTCTGTATGTCCTCAGTGTCGATTCATTGTACAATCAACCAATCAACATGTAAAGTACGAATCAACTAAGAAAATGCCAAAGGCGTCATCAACTAGTTATCGTCTGCCTCACTTTAAAATAATCCCTCTCTGTCGCTTCAGACTGATATACCAGTGGCGTAGGTTCTTATTTCTTATTTACAAAAAAATATATTTTAAAGATTTAAACATATATTACAGTAGGATATTACTTAGTTATTACTATCTTATAGAAATAGCAACTGTTTATTGCATAGAGGTTTGGTGTGCATGGTATATTTATAATAAACGCAGTGTTTGCACGTGTTGAGTGTAATATTTTATGTATGTCGTTAATTAAAAAAAAAAAAACATTATTCGCTATCAGAACATCCTAGTTAATCCTCTAATAAGCTATCAGTATCCTCGCTGTTTTTGTCTTCACTTTCTTCCGATGAACCCGTGTTTACTGTAAATATTAAGTGATCTAGAGTGTGGTCTAAGGTGTGCTCTTTTTGTATAAGGTCATTCTCATATTTTTTAACATATTGGCAAATATTATACCACTCTTGTTCCGATACCTCCTCAAATTTTTGCCTAGCGAGTGCCGTTGTATTGTGCGCAACTACCCAATTTTTTACTAACGCCCAGATTTTTTCGATCGGGTTTAGTTCTGGATGATAAGGAGGTAAACGTAGTACACGGTGCCCATGTTGTTGTAACAGTTCGTCTAGTTTGTACTTTATGGGGAAACGAAATTCATTTTCTTGAAAAATGCGGTATAGTTCCGGTTTTGTTAGTTTGGGGTCTGCTGGTAATCCATTTTTTGTTAGCCAGTTTAACTTTTCTTCTTTTTTAGAAGCCGTCGTAATATGTTTTTTATTGGTACATTATGGTATGCTGCGTTGTCTATATCGAGGACGGACCTTTCAGGCAGATTCGGCAACAATTGCTTTTGAACCCATGTCATGAAATTTTGATTATTCATGTCTTTATGGTAATCACCAATTTATGTACCTGCAAAAACAAACAAGTATATAGTATATAGTAAGTATTTTATAATTCTATTGGTATATGATAAGTAGGTGGTAAATGCTATGGTTAATCGCAATTTAAATGCAATTGTACAAAAAAATATTTTTTCTATTCTGGCTAAGTCTGGTCGACACTGGAATCTGAATTTAGATATTGACATTAATATTCATAATTTTCGGTATACGATATGCCGAAATATCGATATTTTAGCCATCACTAATTCTATTTTAAAAAATACAAGTATTCAAACTTACCTGATTTAAATATAAATTAACAGTTTTTTACGAATCCTTTTTCTCCACCAGCATGTATTATAATCAGCCGTTGGCCTTTAGAAATTGGCTTCTTCATTCCTTTTAGAGTCTCATCGTACCAGCCTCTGTCTTTAACATGGCTGCTGTGTATGTAAGTTTCATCAGTATAACATATATTACGGCCTCTGGCGAGATACGATCCAGCTTTCTTTTTTTAGTGTTACGTATTTTTTTCGGCGATTGAAAAGATGTGCTTGGCCCTCTCCACTCAACTTATTGAACTTCTTTTGATATCTTCTGGAAAGTAGACCTTGACACCCCAGTAGCAGCTAGTACTCTTTCCCTGAAATATCACAAAATGTTAATATTCTAATTTAAAATATGACACTCAATAAGTAGGTGCCTATATAAAAATGTGTAAATTCTGCATTTCTTCAACCTACTTCTCGAATTAAATCTCGCTACATACCTGTAATTTTTTAAAGGAATAGTAACTCCTTCATCTGCCTCTTTTTTCATGAAATTAATAATATTTTGATTATGATTTATCGCGTATAATAAGACCTGTTTAACCATTTAATGTATATATTTAAATTATGTTGAGTGCGCTACTGAACTTGGCACATGCGCCTACCTAGTGTAACCGGGCTTGCGCAGAAGAAGACAGACATCAATCATCAAGGAGCCACGAGGCCAACAGCGTTTTTTGTTCAGGCACACAAAGCATTTGTACAATAAAGTGAAAATCGAAACAAATCGTTTTATTGTGCTTCTCACATTGTATACAGTCCACTTTAAAACATTTTCAATCAAGATATCCAACCATTTTGGTCTCTTCGAGCGAATTTAGTGTAAAAGTAGCGGCAACAGTTCACGCTGATTCAACAATTCAAGACAGTACTTACAACAATCAGACAATCACAGGCTGAAAAGTGTAGTGCAAATCATTTATTCTTCCAAACCGTAAGTTTGTTCCATTTTATAATCTGCATGCATAGGGATTTCAAATCATTAAAATCGATATTATTTCATTCTGAATCTCTATAAGTATTTTACTGCAAACTAGTTCATTTCATTTAGTCGGTTCTCACAAAACATCACAATGTTAGCAGGAGAAAATGAAGTAAATGTGTCAAAAGTAGATCAATCGAAATCGGACAAAACCGATATTTTGCTAGAGTTAAAAGAGCAACGCGATGTAGTTATCGAAAAGCTGAATAGGTTTATAAATTTCATTAAATGAGCCAACGAATCCGATTTATTAGAATTAGAATCACGTCTAGACCACGTATCGAGTATTTTCAACCATTTCGAACAAGTTCAGTCACGAATAGAATCGCTAGAAAAGTGTACAACTAATTCAGAATATCGTGAAACATTCGAAAACAGCTTCTTCAAAGCACAAGCCGGCGCTAAAAATAAAATTGTAAAGTTTCACAGCAACATACAAGCCAGAATAACAGCTAGTCATAATGTAGCTAGACAAAATAATTTGTTCAACAATAGTGTTACTGTAAATTCAAAAATTACACTGCCACCAATTGACTTACCTATCTTTGATGGCGATAAAAAAAAATGGGTATTTTTCATTCAAAGATTTCAGGCATTAGTTGACCAGAATCAGCAGTTATTCTGCTATAGAAAAGTTGTATTATTTACAGGGCCGACTTAAGGGTGAGGCAGAAAAATTAATTCAGCAACTTGAGTTGACAGATGAGAATTATTTAGTAGCTTTACGTATATTGCGAGAACGATTTGAAAACAAAAAAATTATTATAGACAAACATGTAGAAGAATTATTTAACATGCCAGTAATTACTAAGGAATCAGCTCATTTTTTAAGAAATTTAACTGACACATTCAAACAACTAATTACTTCACTCAAAGCTCTAGGTGAACCAACTGATTCGTGGGATCGCCTATTAATTCAACTATTAAAAATTAAACTAGACGCACGTACTAGGGAACGTTGGCATGAACATTTACATTTACAAAATAAAAGAGAACCTCCACCATTGTCAGAATTTCTCGACTTTTTAGTAAATCGTTGTGAATATTTAGAAAGCAAAGAAAAAACTGATAATCAGCAAACCATGTTAAAATCTAACTATTATAATCACACGCACAAAAATGCAAATAACAGTATAATTCTAAATATCCCTCACGAGGTGAAGGTCAAACAATCACATGTGCCGTCACGCAGGCGCAATGCGCTTATTGCAAAGATCAAGATCATTACATTTATTCATGTAAAAAATTCCTTAAGTTACCAAGTTCAACGCGACAAAACGAGTTAATTAAACTAAAATTATGCTTTAATTGTCTCAGAGGTGATCATAGGTCAGATTCTTGCACTCGTGGAACCTGCAAGGTTTGTCAAAAGAAACAAAACACACTAATTCATCGAGACTACATTCAAACACAAAATCACAGCAATCCTTCATTAGCCACAAACACACATTTGGCAATTGAAAATAAACAAAACACAGACGCACCTCAAGAAACTATCCAACTCTCATCAATCACACATCATCTAAATAATAAAAAACAAAATGTTCTTCCCCAGGTAGCAAGGTCACGTGAAAATGACGTCGGAATCTGGTCATGAGATGACTAGTAATGACCAGTTCAATGACGTGAAAATGACCTCCTAATGTCTTGGACCAATGACGTCATTTATATCACATGATTTACACGTCACATAAGACGTGATTTTTAATTGTTGTATGACGTGATTATGGCGTCTACTACTACGTCAATTTGTCCCAGTTTAAAAAATGTTTAATAGGCTTCAATTTGTTTTAATAAAGAAAAAGACTTTACATGTACATAGGAAGGGAGCACACCTATAAAAATAAACCAAAATATTATTTTGATAAAATTTATTTATCAATAGCATGAAAAACATGATGTAACTGCAGAAGAAACTTAAAATTCCAGTTTTCATAACACAAATTAACAATGTATTGTAATATCTGTTCAAATTAGAAATACTGAATAGTATATGGTTTATTTATTATGAAAGTAATATTTTAAAATGTCAAAACGTCCTGTGAAACAAATGACTGCTCTATTTGCATGAAAAATTGGAAAAAAGAACCTAAAATTGGCTATGAATAATAGGCATCGCCATTAGAGAACCCCTTAATTCAAGAACAATACATTTGGCAGTTATTTTCCCAACAGGCCATATTTTGAGATCTGTGAGATTTTCAACTATGAAAATATTTAAATTGCTGGAAGGATATGGATATGTATATAAGTCTGAATAGCCAAGAAACTCTTTGCCAATAAGATATATTTGACTGTCAGCAGATTTTACTATATTATGAATTTCAACTATTTTATTCCCAATTAAAACATAACTATCCGCCTTAGAATGATTACATGCTGATAATGTTATGCCTGGTAATCTCAATTTATGAAACTGTTGATTCCATTTCAAATTTTCGTCAAAAATAAGTGGTCCCAATGTATGTTTACTTTCCAATTTATACGTAATATTAGATACTGGCTGTGAAATTAAAAAATCCTTTTCAACAAGTCGTCGATGAACTTGTTGTAGGGGATTGGTTGGAGATTTTATTAATTATTTTATCTCTCCCAAATAATTTTCAAACGGAAAAGTCGAAAAATTGTCCAATTTGCCTAATAAATCTAAATCATCACAAAGATGTGACATTAAGTGTACATTATAAACCATGAACTCCAAACCATACAAAGATTTTGAATGTTTGATAAATACATTTATGATATTTCTCACAAAAGGGATTTTAAATTTTTCAATATGGCTCTGTGATAACAATATTGAAACAGAAAAATGAAGAGCAAGAAAGTTTTCATATATAGCTAAATCCACAATATCTTTAAGAACCAAAGGACCTAAGTACACTAAAAACATTCTATATTCAGTAGCTTTCCAATAATTTAGTTCATTAAGCAAACGGGGTTTTCGATTGAATTCTACTGGTATCATATTTTTAAGGTTGAACATCGTTCTGAAATCATTTTAACTCTCTGATGTTGTAATCTAACCTTCAAGGATCCTGCAATCCAAGTATTCAGTAGCTTTCTAACTACTCCTAAGCAAATGTTGTGCATGTAGTCAATGGGAAAACTACTAATTAGATCAATTGGTAATTCATGAAAACTAGTCTGCGAGATATGATGCTCATCATCCAATTGTAAGCGAAAAGATTCATTCGTGCGTTTCTGACCATTTAAACCATTGAAATCTACCTTGTGTTTATAATATTCTCCGTGAATTGTGCATCTATCACAAGAAGAATATCCTGAGTGGAATTTAGTGCCTTTTAGATAGGCCCTTGCAGGTGCATCGCACACAAAACTATGTACCTCTAATGTGAAGTGTTTGTTACAAATAACAAAACCATTTTGCAATAAATCTTTCAATTCTACTATGAATGGATGAAGAAATGTATTTAAAGGATGTGGTTTATTTTTTCCACAAAAGATGGAAATTGCAAAAAGTCTACTACCAGAAATATTTTTTATTAATCCCAAAATAGGCCAAAACTGCATTTTTGAACTTTTGAAGAGTGGAATGCCATCAACATTAAAACTAATTTGAATTTTGTCTACACAAGTATCATTTGAAATAAGCTTAGAAAGAGCACTCCTCAATCCAAAATAACAGAACTGACCAGATTCTATATCAACAATTGGTGTAAATTTTGGGGTTGATAACAAGGTACGACTGTCTAAAGGAAGTTCAGGGTGGTAAGGATGAAGCAAATGAAGTAGGAAAGTGAAATTTTATGTTTTATAGCCCATTCAGCCAAATCATTAGCAATAGAAGTTTCTGTGCACAATGAATCATTGTTATCAGAACTGATTGATTTATCAACTTTAACAGATGATGTACTAGTACTAGTACTACTAGTGTTTCTGCTAATAGTATCATTGAAGAAAAAGCAGTCATTTGTTTCATCAACATTTTCTGCACCCCGTCCAGGGTTAACAGAGGTTCTTGACTTATATTGAAATTCTTGTTTGGTCGCTTGTAAAGCCCTTCTACACTTTTGTCTTGAACCAACCAATTCTTTCAACTTACGTTTTGACATTTTTAAAAATAAAAATATATGCTAATAATTCATAAAAAGTAGTTGATAATACAATCAAACCAGAGCACCAGCATTTCTTTTTTGCTCACGTTGTTTGGCATGTTTTAGCCATATTTTGATAGCATTTTCCACATCTGCTTGAGAGGTCAAGGGAGTTTTGATTTGTATGGCACCTGTAACGAAATAAATGAGTGGTTATTTAATGAGAATTATCCCTGTCGCAGAAATAAAAAAATAGTATTATTCTATTATGCTTTATGAAGGACGAATTTAGGCAGTACCACACAAAAACAACGAATAGTACTTACGAATGATGACAGATTTCACTAAAGTGTTGGAAAATGGCACTTTATTGTTTCTCTGCCCAGCAAAATTATACAATTTGGCCAAACCGTTGGTCAAGAGTAGTCTCATGATTCTATTAACATGAGCTGTGGTGCCATTTCCTCCAATTGAGGAAAGGTAGGATGCCTAAAGCAAAAAATAAAACTACTATAATAGACCTCCATAATAAAACTATCACAAAATTCTATTTTAGAGTAAGTACAATAAATATTTAGATCACAATTACACTTAAATCAATGGGAGATGTCTAATTCTTAATTCACTTTTAATGAAATTCTATGTAAAAAGTACTTACCAAATCATTAAATTTTTCTTCGGATTTCAAATATTGTTCCAAATTTTCAAACCTCCTTTGATCGTCTATTGGAAACTGCACGGGTATGTCATTGGGTAGACTAGCAACTACTGAACTTCGAGAGTTTTTTAAAAGAGTCTTTACTTCCTTGACCTCTTCTCTCAACTTTTTCAATTCCAGAAAAATTTTCTCTAAATCTATTATATATAAAAAAAAATTATTCACAGTATTAAACAAATAAAAGAACCTACTTTTTGGATGAATTCTATCTGTATTCTCTGACTGTATATTGGAATTTGTTTGAATTGATTGCGAATGTGATCCCCCAGGTGTTTGAGAAAGCAATTCTGTACTTTGTCTAGTGGAAGTTGGTGGAGATATTTGTGAATTTGGTTTCACAATCGGCCTAGAAGCTGACTTACCTAAAACAAAAGAAGAATTCTAATTTTTTATTATTTATTTTCAGTGTCAGATTGTACGCTTAGTATCTACGCTAACTGCGTAGAGCCCAGTTTGATCTCATACCTATTAATATCTATAAAAATATTTCATCCTCTTAAAAAATTATTTGTAAATAAAAAAATAAGTTAGACATTATTTCGATTAAAGCTATTTTAAATAGAAACATATTTATAGAAAAGTGTACTTACCAGAGCCACTCACAGAAATATATTTTTGGAAAGATGGAGGCCTTATCAGATTTGATACTGTTTCTCCTTCACTTTCACTGTCACTCAAAATCCTTCTACTAACGAATTTTCTCCTAGTTCGCTCTCCCTCACAATCTGAAGTAAGGTTGTCCGAATTATATTCGCATTTCTTCAGTTTTTTTTGTGCCTTGTTGAGATCATCTGAAAAATAAAAAACAAATATGTATAACAAATACCCAGAACCACACCACAACTCTTTAAAATTCTTTTGAAAATATAAACTTAATGAAACAAAACTAAATCACGCACCACATTCAAAAAATATTCTTTTTACTCCAGACAACTTCCAATTATGTTCATTTGGTTCTTCACATAGTGTGAGAGCCCTATTGAAAGCAGCACTCGTTCTGTATGGTGGCCACAAAACATTCTGCTTCAAAGGGGTGAACCAGGAAGAATGAACCAAACCTATTAAACCATTTTCGGAAAATTCTACACCCACAAATGCCATTGTTACTATAAAACTACAAAATAAAGGTCAAAACTCATACCACTGCTAAATACCAAGTTAATAAAAATGCATAAAATCTACTTCTATTTGAGACAAACAAGGTAAATCATAGCATTACAAATATAGCCATTTAAGTCAATGTATGAAGTTAAGACATATGGTTTATTCAGTTTCTTCATCTATTTCAGCGCTAAAATTTTGGAGGCAATTTATTCAATCAATACCTCCAATTGGCTATTTCCCAATCATAAATGTTTCGCTTGAAACATGAAAATTATAACTGAATAAAATTAAGAATTGAGAAATTGAATTATCATTTTCGACCATACATGCCATAACCTTTAACCAGATATATTCAAATCAAAAAATATAAATAACTATAATAATTATTATACTTACCACAATGGAACAACAGAAAAACTAAAAACACTAATAGCAGCACCGCAGATCATCTAACTATTATTAAATAAAATATATATTCATAATAAAATATATAATCATAATAACCAAGCCGGTTTATGATTAATATAAAATGGTCGTTCGTTGTGGATGGCGGGTTGTCATCATCATGTTGGCTAGCGGCGCAAGCGCATACGCGTTACCTTAGTAGATCCCGCCAATTATAAATTTTTATAGGAAGTTTCTTAAAAAAAATTATTTATAGATATTAGATAATATTATAGGTTTTGTTTAAATACTATATAAAAAGATCTCAATTTTTTTTGGACTTAATAAATAAAAAAATGCCGGAATTTTCAATGTCATGGTTGTTTATTATCGAAAATAGCCTCACAAAATAATTACATTAGTCACAAAATAAAACAAATGAAATATATCTGATTTTTTCAGATGAGTTATCACTAGATAGTCTCGTCATTATGACGTGACAAGATGTCGTGTTATACACGTCAATTATTTGACGTTATTATCACGTCGATTTTTGGTGGTCTCAGTGTTTTCGACCAGTGATCACCAAATGTTGACGTCATTATGACGTGCCCTTGCTAGCTGGGTCTTAGCACAGCGGCTGTATTCCTCAAAGACAAATCAGGCAATTTAATCAAAGCACGTGCATTGTTAGACTCGGGTTCTCAATCAAATCTAATAACCTCTGACCTTGCGCGAAAATTAAATATCGGTACTACCCCAAGCAGCACAGTGTCGTTATAATGACGTCAATTATTGGACATTATTAGTCGGCGACGTCGTAGACCAATAAGCGACGTCCATATGACGTGACATTTCAGATGTCATTTTGACGTCGTCTAGAGACGTCTTTCGTACGTTTGTTTTCGGTCGTTTTAAGTGCTTTTTAATCAACTATAAAAAAAATTAGAACGAAAGTTTATTACAAAAACTAAGCCCTATACGTGCTTTATAAAAAATTGTACATTTTAAATTGTTGTTTACCTAAAATTTGGATATAAATATAAATTCATTAATTAGCAATGAAAATACTAAACTGACGTTTTAAGTGGAAATGCAATTTGAATTTAAAGATGAAGTGAGAATGTTGTAATTAACAATTATTTAACTATTTTATTAGTAGGAAACAATTATTTTTAGCATCGATTCCTGTCGAGGCTGTCGACCAAGATTTAATTTTGGCGCGTTTTTAATCGAAATGCCACGATACGATACGAGACGTGCAGGCGCATGCGTGCTGGACTGCTGGTGTGAACGCGTGTGCGCGTAATGGCGGACGGCAGCAAAAAGTTGTTTGGCGGCAATTTCACGGAAATCCAGTAACTCTAGCATTTCCGGGGTGATTCTTGTTAATTTCGGCCGTGGCAACAAATTTTTCAAAGTGAGTATAAATCTGCATTATTTTATTACAATTTTGGTGTTGGGAACTGTCTTTATTATTTAGATGAATTGTTACGTTGGCGTTGAATTCCAGAACAATGGTGGAATTTCTCTTGTTCACTCTGCCTGGTTAACACCGCTTAAACGAGAAGTCTTTTGGCCGCCAAAACAGACAACCGGAAATTTTATAAAATTATTAAAATCTGGACAAGAGCCTCCCCAGGATAACAGCTGGAAACTTAATCACCAAATTATTAAGCGAATTTTTTTCCAGACTGGTTAGTTTTGCTGCCTAAACCTAAACTGCTTTATCACTTTCTATTAAATATCTGTGATTTTTTTCAAAAAACTCGTATTTATTACTTGTTTTTAGACGACTATAAGATTGCGGAGAAAAAAATTAAAAAGGCTGAAATTACCTCAGATTTAACTACAGATGCTGAGGAATCAGCAATTATTTCACCTCGAAGGAAAATACGTCCAAAGAAATTTTCCACTGATGATGAGCAGGAAGAAGTGCTGTCATCATCAGAAGATGATTTTCCAAAAAACAAGAAACCCCTACCTAGACCAAAACCAATAATACGGAAGTCTATTACAAACATATTATCTGGTAATGAGATTTATACTTAAAGATATCTGGCACATATAAATTATTAACTGTCTACTGTTTTAGATTATTCTGGCCCAATTCAAACTTTTCCATTAGCTTCAGCTGGACAATCGCAAAGGTCGTTTGAGGATAGTGATTCTACAAATCAACTTTATTATTTGCCACCTCAACATTCAGCAAAAGATACTCAATTGACTAAATCTTCAGGACAAATTATTAGAGGTAAAAAATATAATTGTCCATTTGCATGAATTGTTTAAAATGTATACTTTAAACTGTGAGTTATTATTTATGTCCATTATTTCCTAGGAGAATTTGTTAATTCTCTATTTTACAGGTTACAGTTACAGTTATCTACAGTTCGTAGGTATGAACACGCACCATACGCGATAGTAGATGCATCGCTGAAAGTGTGAATTTCAATAATATTGGCTTTGGGAACTGTTATTTGTCAAGGAATTTTAATTGTAGCCAAAATAGGTAATTCCTTTTGTAAATGAATAAACTCTGAAATTATTGGTGAAGGAGCAATTTGATCCCAATCTACTTTGTGCTGCCAAAGTTTTTGCATGATAACTTTGGCTTTAACAATTACTGGACCGACCAAGCCAAATGGATCGAATAACTGAGCAATTACGGAGAGTATTTCGCGTTTTGTGAAATTGTTATTTTCAATTTGTATTGAATCTGTACTGAAATGTAGCGTGTCTGATTGAGAGTTCCAGACAAGCCCTAAAGTTTTTGATTGGTCATCGGTTGATAGATAATGATCTGGTAGATCTGAAATGTTGTTAATATCGTTGAAAATGTTTGGTTTGTTAGTTTTCCACTTCCGAAGAGGAAAGGATCCACTTTCTAAAATGTTGGTGATGTTGGTGTCTGTACCAGTGATGAGGTCATCAACATAAAAATCGCGAGTTATTACTTGTGATGCTACTGGGTACTTTTTACTGTTTTCTAAAGCGAGTTGGTGCAAGCATCGTATAGCAATGAATGAAGCTGGAGCTGTGCCGTATGTTACGGTGTTTAATGTGTAGACTTCTAGAGGCAGGTTTGGATCCGAACGCCACATAATTCGCTGTAAATCACGTTGCTCTTCTACAATTTCCACCTGCCGGTACATCTTCCCTATGTCCGCTACCATTGCTACATTGTGTTGTCTAAAACGAATGATTATAGCAAAAAGATCTTCCTGTATTGTAGGACCCACCATTAGCGTATCATTCAACGAAATACCGTTTCCTGTTTTGGCGGATGCATCGAACACCACTCGTAGTTTAGTGGTTGCACTATCCTTCACGACACCATGATGTGGTAGGTAAAAAACTCCCTTTCCATCCACTTCCGTTGCCCACGTCGGCACCTTGGTCATGTGCCCGAGTTTTTCATATTCCCTCATGAACTCCGAATATTGTTGACGTATGACTGTATCATTGATCAGTTTACTTTCTAATTTGTGAAACCTTTTAATCGCATTCATCTTCGAATTCCCCAAATCGCCTACACCTTCGCGAACTGGCAACGTCGCACGAAATCTGCCAGTTTCGGTCCGCTGAATTGTTTTTAGGAAATGTTCTTCGCATTGTTTTTCTTCAATCGTCCGTTTGGTTTTGTTATCGTCTTGGTATTCCTCGATTTTCCAAAATTTCTCAATTGCGTTTTCAAGCGTAGTTGTGATTAAATTACATGATATGGTATTACTACTGTTATTTTGAATTGAATAATTTTGATATATGGGTCCCGATATGACCCATCCAAATAATGTTTTCTGAAGTATCGGTTTACCGTCGCCGAGTTTAAATTGCCCATCCGCTAAAATATCCCAAAAGACACCTGCGCCTAAGAGAATATCCAGTTAGGCGGATTTATCGAATTCAGGATCCGCAAGAGTAATGTGTTTCGTTTCGGTATATTTAAATGTTGACAATCGATTTTGAAGTGTGGAATATTACCCGCTATTTGGTTTATAACTAAAAATGTAGCATTTTGTTGAAAAGAATTGTTTTCTCTTGAAATTATATCAATATTTAATTGCTCTGTGATATTAGTAGTAACCTGATTAACACCGATCACTGGTAAGTTTATTTTGGTCCCAAGCAGCACAGTGTCGTTACTATGACGTCAATTATAGGCCATTGGCGACCAATGGGGACGTCTAAAATGACGTGATTATGACGGGTTAATGTCACATCCTACAGACGTCAACTAATGACGTACCTAGTCCGGCTGGTGAGACGTCAAAATGACGTACTTACTTTTGACAAATGACGTATAAGTAGGATCAAAAATATAAAAAAATGCGTTCAAATTAATACCAGTTTATTACAAAATCTTAAAAAACTACATACTATTACACTTATAGAACATAAAAGTTGAAATAAGGAATTACTAATGATGCAATAATGAAAATGACAACCATTCCTGCTTGAAAGGAAAAACAATACAAAACTTTGTGGCAGTGCAATAACTCGATATACTCTGATAAATTTTGGATGCGATAAACATAGAATTCTTTTGAGTCGACAGGGTATTTGTAAAATGAACGGTAATCCTGAAACCTCCTACCTAATATAAAAACTGCTCCATTATTATCCACTACTATATTTTCTATTTTGAAAACCAGTCCTTCGAAGGTAAGACAAAAACAATTTGCTTCTGAATATGATGCAATAGAAAAAATAAAATCTTTATAATGAAGCTTTTTATACTGCTTGCAAGAGAAATTTGGCGTTGGTCCTAAGAAATGGGACAATTCACATTTACAGAAGTGTTCATCATCAGGTGAAGTAGAGTCATGTTTTTCGTACACTGTCATTTCAATTTCTTTTAAGCGTCTATTAATCTGTTGTAACGGTTTATTCGGAGACTGAACTAACGATTTTAAATGGTGGAGATAATTTTCAAATGGAAATGCTGACGAATTGTCTAGTGGCCCGAAATTTTCAACGTCATCTGCCAAATGTAATAAGGAATGTACATTGTAAACTAAGAACTCTAATCCGTAGATCTTTTCACTGTGCGTTACGAATAAATGCAAAAGTTGGCGCGCAAATGGAACTCCGAATTTTTCAATATGGCGTTTAGAAATAAGTATCATAATTGAACAATGAAATAGCAAAAAATGCTCATATATTGCCAAATCGACATTCCCATACAAAGCAACTGGCCCAATATACAGTAAAAATGTTCGAAATTCCGTTGCTTTCCAATCTGCCAACTGAGACAAACTGCGCCCTCTCCGATTGAATTCTACTGGAATACATTTACTGAGAAAAACAATTTTTTCAGATACATTTTGAAATGCAGTAGAGCTCATTTTGGCTCGGCTTGCCCGTCCTGTCCAAATACGCAAAAGTTTTTTCATTACACCTAGACAAACTAGGTGCATATAGTCTAAAGAAAAGACATAGATCAAATCTATAGGAAGAGCTATTAGAGGGGATTCTCCATGATGATGAGATACATCAATTTTAGTCCGAAAAGATTCGTTGTCTCTCTTGTTAAAAGGTAAATTTTTGAAAATGACACGTCCCAGGTGTTCTCCAGAGTTGTCGCACCTTTCACAGGAACTATACCCTGAATGGGTCTTCACACATTTCAGATATGCGCGCGCAGGAGCATCGCAAACAAAGCTGTGAACTTTTACTTCATCGATATTATTATTAATTTCAATGCCCGTGGTAAGTAAGTTCGATAACTCAATTAAAAAATCTTCTAAAAACGCTGACAATAAATTTGGTTCGCCACTTCCTAAAAAAGAACCAACAACAAACGGCTCACTCTTAAAATTTTTTACAAGTGCTAAAATGGGCCAGAGATCATGTTTCTGACCATTTCTATAAATGGGCAGTCCATCTACATTAAATGAAATGTTGATAATGCTGTACTGAGAAATATTAGGCACTGACAATAACTTTAATTTTAAAGCGTTAACAAGTCCAAAATGACAATATTCGCCATTTAACAACGATTTTGTTTTCGTTTCTCTGGGCGTTTTCAGCAGCGTTCGACTGTCTAACGGTAACTCATTATGGTATGGATGCAAGATATGCAAGAGATGAGTAACTACTGTACGTCGAACGTACCTTGAAGCTGCCCAGTTTGACAATTTCGAATGCAAATCGCTAGGCGGCGGTTCATTAGAAAATAAATCGTTAGGGGGCACGTTACTGGAATAGGAAGTCAAATGGTTGTATAACGTCGCATCATTGAAGAGCAAATTTTCATTAGGCGAGTTTACATTAAAATCTAAATCTCTTGAGGAACAGGTGTCATGTTTACTTTCACACATTGAATCAGCAAAAAAAACGGAATTTGATGATTCATTGGAATCATTATTAACTATTAAAGATGTATTATAACAATTCTGACTCACAGGTGCTAAATTTGCTTCTGCCACCCTTCTGTAGAGTTGTCTTTGACTAACAACACTTTTTTTCTTACAGGTTGCCATGCTGCTGCTTTTTCAATTTCTCTGGTGCATGTTTCAACCACACCTTGATGGTATCGTCTATTTCTTTCTGACTGACTAGAGGGGAGCTTTTTCTTACAGCACCTAAAAATGTTGTTTCAGATTAATAATAAATATGCACCTACAAGTGAAAACACTTACCAATAATCACATCCTTTACGTTTAAGTTTTTAAAAGCCTTTTTCTCACCTCGTTTGCCACAAAAATTCCAATTAGTTGCAAGAGAATGAGTGAACAAAAAATTTAAAATGCGGTTTGTATGTCCAGTAAAATCTCTCCCTCCAAAAGTCGATAGATATGCCGACTGGAATCACATAATTTAAATTGTAAAATACATATTAAGTGGTACAGAACACCCACCAAAGCCAGGCAATTATTTTTTTCACTCAGGTATGTTTCCAATTTGGTAATATCCTCTTGAGAATTCAAAGGAAACTGTACGCCTATATCATCTGGTAAATCTGTATTACTGGCGTGATTGCCACTGCGATCTTGTTTTCGGATCCACTGCAAAATTTGATTGTTCTGTTCTCTAATGGTCTTCAATAAAGTGATTACATCATCTTGAGTGTTTGCTGGCATGGACAAAATATACCTTAGTACCAAAACAGTTTTTACATTATTTTTTGGTTTTTACCTCCATTACTTTCCACTACAGCTCTGATGTTGCTCTGTACATCAGTTGCTTTACTAGTTGACGGATTATATGGTGACGAGTTCGAAACAGCAGCCTGGCAAAATGACTGATTTGACGCAGAACCTGTAAAATAGAGAATTAACAAATTCTCCTAGGAAATAATGGACATAAATAATAACTCACAGTTTAAAGTATACATTTTAAACAATTCATGCAAATGGACAATTATATTTTTTACCTCTAATAATTTGTCCTGAAGATTTAGTCAATTGAGTATCTTTTGCTGAATGTTGAGGTGGCAAATAATAAAGTTGATTTGTAGAATCACTATCCTCAAACGACCTTTGCGATTGTCCAGCTGAAGCTAATGGAAAAGTTTGAATTGGGCCAGAATAATCTTAAACAGTAGACAGTTAAAAATTTATATGTGCCAGATATCTTTAAGTATAAATCTCATTACCAGATAATATGTTTGTAATAGACTTCCGTATTATTGGTTTTGGTCTAGGTAGGGGTTTCTTGTTTTTTGGAAAATCATCTTCTGATGATGACAGCACTTCTTCCTGCTCATCATCAGTGGAAAATTTCTTTGGACGTATTTTCCTTCGATGTGAAAGCCGTCCGCCATTACGCGCACACGCGTTCACACCAGCAGTCCAGCACGCATGCGCCTGCACGTCTCGTATCGTATCGTGGCATTTCGATTAAAAACGCGCCAAAATTAAATCTTGGTCGACAGCCTCGACAGGAATCGATGCTAAAAATAATTGTTTCCTACTAATAAAATAGTTAAATAATTGTTAATTACAACATTCTCACTTCATCTTTAAATTCAAATTGCATTTCCACTTAAAACGTCAGTTTAGTATTTTCATTGCTAATTAATGAATTTATATTTATATCCAAATTTTAGGTAAACAACAATTTAAAATGTACAATTTTTTATAAAGCACGTATAGGGCTTAGTTTTTGTAATAAACTTTCGTTCTAATTTTTTTTATAGTTGATTAAAAAGCACTTAAAACGACCGAAAACAAACGTACGAAAGACGTCTCTAGACGACGTCAAAATGACATCTGAAATGTCACGTCATATGGACGTCGCTTATTGGTCTACGACGTCGCCGACTAATAATGTCCAATAATTGACGTCATTATAACGACACTGTGCTGCTTGGGTGTAGTGGAAAGTGATGGAGGTAAAAACCAAAAAATAATGTAAAAACTGTTTTGGTACTAAGGTATATTTTGTCCATGCCAGCAAACACTCAAGATGATGTAATCACTTTATTGAAGACCATTAGAGAACAGAACAATCAAATTTTGCAGTGGATCCGAAAACAAGATCGCAGTGGCAATCACGCCAGTAATACAGATTTACCAGATGATATAGGCGTACAGTTTCCTTTGAATTCTCAAGAGGATATTACCAAATTGGAAACATACCTGAGTGAAAAAAATAATTGCCTGGCTTTGGTGGGTGTTCTGTACCACTTAATATGTATTTTACAATTTAAATTATGTGATTCCAGTCGGCATATCTATCGACTTTTGGAGGGAGAGATTTTACTGGACATACAAACCGCATTTTAAATTTTTTGTTCACTTATTCTCTTGCAACTAATTGGAATTTTGGTGGCAAACGAGGTGAGAAAACGGCTTTTAAAAACTTAAACGTAAAGGATGTGATTATTGGTAAGTGTTTTCACTTGTAGGTGCATACTTATTATTAATCTGAAACAACATTTTTAGGTGCTGTAAGAAAAAGCTCCCCTCTAGTCAGTCAGAAAGAAATAGAAGATACCATCAAGATGTGGTTGAAACATGCACCAGAGAAATTGAAAAAGCAGCAGCATGGCAACCCGTAAGAAAAAAAGTGTTGTTAGTCAAAGACAACTCTACAGAAGGGTGGCAGAAGCAAATTTAGCACCTGTGAGTCAGAATTGTTATAATACATCTTTAATAGTTAATAATGATTCCAATGAATCATCAAATTCCGTTTTTTTTTGCTGATTCAATGTGTGAAAGTGAAAATGACACCTGTTCCTCAAGAGATTTAGATTTTAATGTAAACTCGCCTAATGAAAATTTGCTCTTCAATGATGCGACGTTATACAACCATTTGACTTCCTATTCCAGTAACGTGCCCCCTAAGGATTTATTTTCTAATGAACCGCCGCCTAGCGATTTGCATTCGAAATTGTCAAACTGGGCAGCTTCAAGGTACGTTCGACGTACAGTAGTTACTCATCTCTTGCATATCTTACATCCATACCATAATGAGTTACCGTTAGACAGTCGAACGCTGCTGAAAACGCCCAGAGAAACGAAAACAAAATCGTTGTTAAATGGCGAATATTGTCATTTTGGACTTGTTAACGCTTTAAAATTAAAGTTATTGTCAGTGCCCAATATTTCTCAGTACAGCATTATCAACATTTCATTTAATGTAGATGGACTGCCCATTTATAGAAATGGTCAGAAACATGATCTCTGGCCCATTTTAGCACTTGTAAAAAATTTTAAGAGTGAACCGTTTGTTGTTGGTTCTTTTTTAGGAAGTGGCGAACCAAATTTATTGTCAGCGTTTTTAGAAGATTTTTTAATTGAGTTATCGAACTTACTTATCACGGGCATTGAAATTAATAATAATATCGATGAAGTAAAAGTTCACAGCTTTGTTTGCGATGCTCCTGCGCGCGCATATCTGAAATGTGTGAAGACCCATTCAGGGTATAGTTCCTGTGAAAGGTGCGACAACTCTGGAGAACACCTGGGACGTGTCATTTTCAAAAATTTACCTTTTAACAAGAGAGACAACGAATCTTTTCGGACTAAAATTGATGTATCTCATCATCATGGAGAATCTCCTCTAATAGCTCTTTCTATAGATTTGATCTATGTCTTTTCTTTAGACTATATGCACCTAGTTTGTCTAGGTGTAATGAAAAAACTTTTGCGTATTTGGACAGGACGGGCAAGCCGAGCCAAAATGAGCTCTACTGCATTTCAAAATGTATCTGAAAAAATTGTTTTTCTCAGTAAATGTATTCCAGTAGAATTCAATCGGAGAGGGCGCAGTTTGTCTCAGTTGGCAGATTGGAAAGCAACGGAATTTCGAACATTTTTACTGTATATTGGGCCAGTTGCTTTGTATGGGAATGTCGATTTGGCAATATATGAGCATTTTTTGCTATTTCATTGTTCAATTATGATACTTATTTCTAAACGCCATATTGAAAAATTCGGAGTTCCATTTGCGCGCCAACTTTTGCATTTATTCGTAACGCACAGTGAAAAGATCTACGGATTAGAGTTCTTAGTTTACAATGTACATTCCTTATTACATTTGGCAGATGACGTTGAAAATTTCGGGCCACTAGACAATTCGTCAGCATTTCCATTTGAAAATTATCTCCACCATTTAAAATCGTTAGTTCAGTCTCCGAATAAACCGTTACAACAGATTAATAGACGCTTAAAAGAAATTGAAATGACAGTGTACGAAAAACATGACTCTACTTCACCTGATGATGAACACTTCTGTAAATGTGAATTGTCCCATTTCTTAGGACCAACGCCAAATTTCTCTTGCAAGCAGTATAAAAAGCTTCATTATAAAGATTTTATTTTTTCTATTGCATCATATTCAGAAGCAAATTGTTTTTGTCTTACCTTCGAAGGACTGGTTTTCAAAATAGAAAATATAGTAGTGGATAATAATGGAGCAGTTTTTATATTAGGTAGGAGGTTTCAGGATTACCGTTCATTTTACAAATACCCTGTCGACTCAAAAGAATTCTATGTTTATCGCATCCAAAATTTATCAGAGTATATCGAGTTATTGCACTGCCACAAAGTTTTGTATTGTTTTTCCTTTCAAGCAGGAATGGTTGTCATTTTCATTATTGCATCATTAGTAATTCCTTATTTCAACTTTTATGTTCTATAAGTGTAATAGTATGTAGTTTTTTAAGATTTTGTAATAAACTGGTATTAATTTGAACGCATTTTTTTATATTTTTGATCCTACTTATACGTCATTTGTCAAAAGTAAGTACGTCATTTTGACGTCTCACCAGCCGGACTAGGTACGTCATTAGTTGACGTCTGTAGGATGTGACATTAACCCGTCATAATCACGTCATTTTAGACGTCCCCATTGGTCGCCAATGGCCTATAATTGACGTCATAGTAACGACACTGTGCTGCTTGGGACCAAAATAAACTTACCAGTGATCGGTGTTAATCAGGTTACTACTAATATCACAGAGCAATTAAATATTGATATAATTTCAAGAGAAAACAATTCTTTTCAACAAAATGCTACATTTTTAGTTATAAACCAAATAGCGGGTAATATTCCACACTTCAAAATCGATTGTCAACATTTAAATATACCGAAACGAAACACATTACTCTTGCGGATCCTGAATTCGATAAATCCGCCTAACTGGATATTCTCTTAGGCGCAGGTGTCTTTTGGGATATTTTAGCGGATGGGCAATTTAAACTCGGCGACGGTAAACCGATACTTCAGAAAACATTATTTGGATGGGTCATATCGGGACCCATATATCAAAATTATTCAATTCAAAATAACAGTAGTAATACCATATCATGTAATTTAATCACAACTACGCTTGAAAACGCAATTGAGAAATTTTGGAAAATCGAGGAATACCAAGACGATAACAAAACCAAACGGACGATTGAAGAAAAACAATGCGAAGAACATTTCCTAAAAACAATTCAGCGGACCGAAACTGGCAGATTTCGTGCGACGTTGCCAGTTCGCGAAGGTGTAGGCGATTTGGGGAATTCGAAGATGAATGCGATTAAAAGGTTTCACAAATTAGAAAGTAAACTGATCAATGATACAGTCATACGTCAACAATATTCGGAGTTCATGAGGGAATATGAAAAACTCGGGCACATGACCAAGGTGCCGACGTGGGCAACGGAAGTGGATGGAAAGGGAGTTTTTTACCTACCACATCATGGTGTCGTGAAGGATAGTGCAACCACTAAACTACGAGTGGTGTTCGATGCATCCGCCAAAACAGGAAACGGTATTTCGTTGAATGATACGCTAATGGTGGGTCCTACAATACAGGAAGATCTTTTTGCTATAATCATTCGTTTTAGACAACACAATGTAGCAATGGTAGCGGACATAGGGAAGATGTACCGGCAGGTGGAAATTGTAGAAGAGCAACGTGATTTACAGCGAATTATGTGGCGTTCGGATCCAAACCTGCCTCTAGAAGTCTACACATTAAACACCGTAACATACGGCACAGCTCCAGCTTCATTCATTGCTATACGATGCTTGCACCAACTCGCTTTAGAAAACAGTAAAAAGTACCCAGTAGCATCACAAGTAATAACTCGCGATTTTTATGTTGATGACCTCATCACTGGTACAGACACCAACATCACCAACATTTTAGAAAGTGGATCCTTTCCTCTTCGGAAGTGGAAAACTAACAAACCAAACATTTTCAACGATATTAACAACATTTCAGATCTACCAGATCATTATCTATCAACCGATGACCAATCAAAAACTTTAGGGATGGTCTGGAACTCTCAATCAGACACGCTACATTTCAGCACAGATTCAATACAAATTGAAAATAACAATTTCACAAAACGCGAAATACTCTCCATAATTGCTCAGTTATTCGATCCATTGGGCTTGGTCGGTCCAGTAATTGTTAAAGCCAAAGTTATCATGCAAAAACTTTGGCAGCACAAAGTAGATTGGGATCAAATTGCTCCTTCACCAATAATTTCAGAGTTTATTCATTTACAAAAGGAATTACCTATTTTGGCTACAATTAAAATTCCTTGACAAATAACAGTTCCCAAAGCCAATATTATTGAAATTCACACTTTCAGCGATGCATCTACTATCGCGTATGGTGCGTGTTCATACCTACGAACTGTAGATAACTCCGGACAATGCTCTGTACGTTTAATTTGTGCTAAATCAAGAGTAGCACCTTTAAAGGTTGTCACGTTGCCACGCTTGGAGCTAAACGCAGCTTTATTAGCAACGAATCTGACAGCTAAGCTCATGGAGGCTTTTACTTGTCGTATATATAACATTTTTTATTATTAAATACGGAACCCGCACTTTTAAAAACATTTGTAGCAAACCGCGTAGCGGACATACAAGGAAAATCCAAAATCGAAAATTTGCAACATGTAAAATCCGAACATAACGCGGCTGACATCATCTCGAGAGGATCACTACCCAGTCAGCTGCTCGAATGCGACATGTGGTGGAACGGGCCATTCTTTCTAAGCAATCCTAATCGACCGGTCACGAATAATAATTTTTTACCACTCAATGAATTACCAGAGGTAAAAAATTCCGCGTTAACACAAAATGTAATTATAGCTGAGAGTACGATATTCGAGAGATATTCTAATTTCGACAAATTAAACAGAGTCATAGCGTGGATTTTACGATTTAAAGGTAACACATTACGTGCAAAACATGATAGAATATACGGTACAAAACTCACAGTGCACGAATTAAAACTGGCAAAACAAAGTATTATAAGGGCAACGCAATGAGTGCATTTTGCGGAAGAAATAAAATGTTTAATTAAAAATAAACCGCTAAACGCTCATTCAAAATTGTTAACTTTAAACCCATTTTTAGATAGCGATCATTTATTGCGGGTAGGGGGGAGAATTGTCAATTCAAACTTTTCATTTGACAAAAAATTCCCTTACGTCATACCTCATAATGGTCACGTCACGCGCCTTCTAATCGAAAGAGAGCATACATTATTATTACACGCTGGTGCTCAAGCAACTTTGGCCTCTTTCAGAAACAACTTTTGGCCATTGCGGGGTAAACGAATTGTCAAAAAGATTTTACATCAATGTATAACTTGCTTTCGAGTAAAGCCTCGCTCTTACAATGAAAAAATGGGAAACTTACCTAGCGTACGCTTCGCACAAGCTAGACCGTTTTTAAGCAGTGGCATCGATTACGCGGGGCCATTTTCGGTCAAGGAAGTTAAGCACAGAAATAGAAAATTTATAAAGGCATATTTGTGTATTTTTATTTGCATGACTACCAAGGATGTGCATTTAGAGGTAGCAACTGATTTAACTGCAAATTCGTTTCTAAACGTCCTCAAAAGATTTTTTTCACGGCGCGGTCTATGCAGTGATATATATTCTGACAATGGGGGATGTTTCGTTGGAGCAAACAATGATTTGCGATCGTTCCTAAAAACATTAGAACAAGACAATTCATTTTCTACATTTTGTGACACACAAGGAATTCGGTGGCATTTTAACCCTGCGAACAGCCCGCATATGGGTGGTTTGTGGGAATCGGCTGTGAAATCGGCCAAATATCATCTAAAAAGAGTGATAGGTCTAAACTGCTTGTCTTTGGAAGATTTTACCACCCTATGCATTCAGGTGGAGGCCACTCTTAATTCTAGACCTCTCATCCCATTAACCGATGATCCCAACGACCTTTGTCCTTTAACTCCCAGTCACTTTTTAATTGGCGACGTGTTGAAGGCCATACCTCAATCAAACGTTCAGCAAATACCAGTTAACAGGCTATCAACGTATCATGCACTGCAGCAAATGTATCATCATTATTGGCGACGTTGGTCTTCCGAATACGTCTCAACTTTGCAGCAACGTGTAAAGTGGAAAACTGCAAGTAAAGAACTTCTCAATATAGGAGCTCTCGCTTTATTGAAGGATAAGAATTCGCCGCCATTGTATTGGGCTTTAGCTCGCATTGTTAAGCTGCATCCAGGCAGCGATGGCATCACTAGAGTAGTTACCCTCCGTGCGAAGAATGGAATCCTGAAGAGGGCGGTGTCAGAAATTTGCGTCCTACCCATAGACGTTTAAAAAGTGTTTCTTAGTGATTGACATTTATTCTGACTTTTTACTTTTAAGTTGTTTTAAAACACATATAAATTTCATAATTTTTTATATTATTTGTCGTTTGAAAGTCGAGCCTTTCAAGGAGGCCGGTATGTTTAACCATTTAATGTATATATTTAAATTATGTTGAGTGCGCTACTGAACTTGGCACATGCGCCTACCTAGAGTAACCGGGCTTGCGCAGAAGAAGACAGACATCAATCATCAAGGAGCCACGAGGCCAACAGCGTTTTTTGTTCAGGCACACAAAGCATTTGTACAATAAAGTGAAAATCGAAACAAATCGTTTTATTGTGCTTCTCACATTGTATACAGTCCACTTTAAAACATTTTCAATCAAGATATCCAACCAAGACCTTGCTTTCCAACTTTTTTTGCGGACATTATTAAAACGATTTTGTCCCTAATGTTCAAAAACAGCGCTATCTGTAGAATAAACTATGGCACAGACTAAAAAATAACACCGAACACAATAAATCACATTATCTACTGAACAACGAATAATACTAAATGCTGAATGTCCGATGTTCGTTCGGTTATGCATCTGACCATAAGCGCAAATTATTTATAATATTACCGTACTTTCCTTCCTAAGTAAAGGCTTGGCAATATCGAAGAGAGGCTCGGGATGGTAATAGATCCATGTATGGAGTGTAGAGAAGGAGTAACATCTCTTATGGACGGTACGTTTAAAATATTGTCTGAATTCTGTAGGGATAATACGTGGCGCTGATTGTACTATGAGATTGAGATCTGAAGTTAAACACTTACTATATCTGAAACTAGCTTCAGATTCTATAAACTAACGAAAACAGAATATTATGTAGGTGGTGAAAAGAATTAAAATTAAAATTTAAAAATATTAAAAAAATAGTAAAAAAATCATGGTGAAAACTTGTTGTATTTCTGGATGTATAAGTGGTTCTTTAAAAGATTGTGGTATTCGTTCATCTCAAAATATAAAACAAGCAAGTCTCTTTGGAATACCAAAGGTAAGTCATGTTTGAATCTCTTAGAAAGCAAAATTCATTCAAAATTGATATTTTTATATGACTATAACTATTATATTAGTTGCTAATGAAGTTCAATATTTTATTTTTATGAACCGAAATATTTTTTTTATTATTCTATTATTTTTATTGATCTAATTATATCGCTATAATTATTATATTAGTTACGGATAAAATTCAATATTTTATTTTAATCAACCAAAATGTTTTTTTTATACTATTTCATTATTGTTACATGATTCTACTTTTTTTTCATATTAGAATATATGTATTATCTAAACCAAATAAATAGCTAAATAATAAAGTTAATTTAACGAGATTCTGTTTTTCAAGCGAATACCCTCTATAATCAGCGCCACCTATTTTCCCATCAAAAATCAGCTCACATTTTTTAACCCAGAGATGTTCCTCCTTCTCTACACTCCATAGATCCATGGTTACGCGACGACTTACCTTCGAATTCTGATTTGGACCATGCGGCATTCGTGCAGCGTTGCGTCTATTTAGCACTTGCATTTCTATATGAAAAATACCGAACAATCGTAAAAAAACGCCAGTGTCACATAAATGGAATGGGCCTAAGAGAGAAGGAAATTATTGCGGACTTTGTCAGTTATGACGCGTCTGGCCTTTTCTTAGCTGATTTGTACTTTATACAATAAGTTTTTACATATATTTATTGTATTTAAATATTTGCCTCTATTATTCGAATCACTTCCCCATTTTGTTTTCTATTAGCATCTTGATTAGCCATTCGAAGTATTATCTGATGTGGAGTTGTCAGTATTGGTATTACCATTCGTTTTCTTAATGCTTCTTTTACACTTGTCAATTTGTCACTGTGCAATCCAATCAAACGAAGACTACGAAGAAGAAGAGGAGAAGCAAGAAGTAGAAGAAGAGAAGGAGGACGAAGTATAAGGAGAATAGCAGAAAAATACTTTTGAGTGGCGGTGTCGTGATTTTTAAAAAAATTTTCTATCGGAATTCAAATTTCCGTTCTAATTTTTGTAAAAATTTGTTAATTTTCTCAATAAAGTTTGTTGAAAAAATCCTATTTTTTAAATTTAAATAAATTTCAATAATAAATCATTTTTATGCCCCTTTCCGTCAATTTGATGCCCAATTCCATTTGGCACAAAAATTTCAAAAATATGACTTAATTTATTATTCAACTATCAAGCCGATAATTTTTCTTATGTCTCAAGTCTATCAATTTCAATAAATTCCAATAAAACAACTTGAAAATAGCAATTTTTTTTCGCGTAATTTCGATGCATAAATCAAAGATTCTCAACATTTTTTTAGAATATTGTTGTGTATCGTAAAAAGTATAGAAAAGAAAAACAGCAGTGAGCGAAGAATTACTTAAACTAAAAAAATTTGATTCTTGTATTTTCTAAAATTAATATTCATCATAATAGAAGAGTGATAGTAAATTGACCAAATTTTGACTGGGAAAATGTGAAAACCAACCTGGAAAAATCGGGAGCAGACGAGTACTTGATTTTCAATTTCTACTAAACACCTATTTCAAGAAAAGTTGTGGATGTAACGGATAAAAGTATGAACAACTGTTGACTCGTTTTTCCTGAATTCTCTGTATCTGAGTTAAGAAGCTATGTGCATATCTATGTACTCTGCTTGGAATTGAAGGTAAAGTTATTCCAAGTTTCTCAGACAGAACTAAGACACCGAATGAGAACTCTTACGACAGAATAGAGTGCAGGAAAGCACATTCATTACTTCCTCTACCTTCCGTTGAACTATCAAGAGCTTCTAGAAGAGCGGGGAATGCAGGAAGTTGTTTCATTAAGGTCAACACTGCTTCGAGCATTTCTATACACCTTGTTTTACACAGTGTCTTTGAAAACTAAATTTACCTGGCTCAATTCAATCGGAGATATGGAAAGTTGCTGTATACTGCAAGAAGTTACATCTTGGAAATTCCGGTTTGGACTTTCTTAATTATTCCACTCATTTTCATCTGCCATTATTGTGAAAAACTCTAGACTTTTTTCGATTCGATTTACTTCAGCGCGAATTCTGAAGCTAGATTTACTATAAAATTTCCTTGGACGAAACAACTCCCAGTTGCATCTATAATTTCATGTTCTATATGATACGTTTTGGACACAACATGAAACCATCATTTAATAATTGGAATAAGCTTAATTGAGGTACAATCTGCGAAACGGTTTTTGTTGGCAAAAATCTTGAAGAAGCCTATGGATATTTAGCGTCAGTGTGTGAAGTAACTTTTCTTAATTTCATAACTTTCCCATTTTCTGAATAATTCTCGTATTCAATGGCAAACAGAAACATTATCTAAATAGTTTTAGTTTGAAAATAACTAGGTATAAGACATCAATCAATCCAAAATATAAGTCGAATTCACTTTATTTACAATCCAAATTACAAATATAATGATATGAATATTCACTATCTATGGAAATTTAAATACCCGGATCTGATCGACGGTTATTGAACAAAGTCATAGAACATTCTAATCCCGGAGCTTTTGGCGAACATTATCTAATCAAAGTGTATTTCGAACTAGAGTTTCCATAAATAATCCAATTGTTTTATCCTAATTTCACAAAATCTGGTTACAATTGTGAGGAATCAGCGATCAATGTCCAATTTAGCGGAGAATCAATTGAACTACTCATATTATTGATTGTTATACTAATAGATGGAGTATTGTCAATATTCTCAGTAGTTCTAGAATCACTAATTTCATTTATTATTTATTCTGCTACTTTTTAATTTTTTTCTGTATCCTTATATTCTGCTTGATTGCGATTGGTTTTTTCTATCAGATCACCAGATGCAACATTTTCCTACAGACAAATTTAAAAATTACTATATTTAAAATTGGTATTTTCATCTTACCTCTTCATTCGCAAATTTATCCTCAAAACCACTTGATGAAGGACTGGCTTTTCCACTACATTCAATTTGTGATTGCTCTTCTTCTAATATACTTTCCGTTGTTAAATTGATCATTAGAGCTGTACGCAATAGCAGAACATTGTAAAATAAAGTGTTACGACAAACCTGCTAATTTAAAGAAGACTACACTGTTCATATTCCTTTTATTATTCCAAGTCCAGATGATAATTTTGTTTTTTCTTTTGCTGTAAAAACGACATATTTGTCTTCTGAGTAGAAAGGTAGAGGATTAAGTTTTAATAAACGAAAGACAAAGAGTTATTTTCTTCTATTTTTTTTTCAAAATGTATATATTTTGCATAGAATAAATCTTTTAATTTAATCATGACAACGTTAAGTTCTGTAGATAGAATTGGTCACAACATTACGCAGGCAAAACTCAAAGTTATAAAAGTTTTACATTTGTTTTTCTTATGACGGCGAACCGAGGAGATGGCCGAACCAGAATTTGTTGCGATTATCGAAAATTAAACAAAAATATAATACGCGATAGATTTCCACTTCCCCTTATTGAAGATGTCCTAGACAGCTTACAGAGAGCAAGGATATTCAGCACCCTTGATTTGAAAAATGGATTTTTTCATGTACCTGTTGAAGCAAGAGCACAAAATATACTTCTTTTGTAACGCCGATTGGTCAGTACGAGTTTATGAAATGTCCATTTGGAAGTAGTAGTCAAGCAGTTTTCCAACGATTCATCGCTCATGTCTTCAGGGAGTTGACTGCAGGAATGTACGTTATATACTACATGTTATCATCTTGAGTGCGAACGAAGAAGAGGGGATAGAGACAGCTGCAGAATATGGACTAGAAATGAAAAAGAAAAAGTGTCAACTGTTGAAAACCGAGGTAAAATTTTTAGGATACATAGTAAGTGACAAACAAGTCCCAATCATAACTACACACCTATGCAAATATACATAGTTATTGAGCATTCTTTTAGCAGCGATCTAGTGACGATTCGAAGCTTCACCGGATATACTACATGAGTAGAAAGACGACCCCTGCAGAGATGAAGTATACAAGCTATGAGCTCGAAATACTCGCCATTATTAAAAGTGTGAAGAAATTCCGAATCTACTTGCTAGGAACGAAATTTAAAATAGTTACAGACTGTAATGCATTCATAAAAACCATGGAGAAAAGGGACCTTACAACAGGAATTGCACGATGGGCCCTAGAAGAATTTCAGTATGAAATTGAGTATAGACGATGTAGGCAGATGACGATAAAAAGGATTTTGACTACCGAAGAGTATGAAGATTTTTATTTAGAGCATGATATATTGTAAAAATACGATAATGGATTAAAATTACTTGTCATTCCAAAGAACATGCAGACTTAAAAAATAATAATAAAAGTCCACGAGATAGGAAATTTTTGAAAGAAAAAAACACAAGGAGTAGTAAACAAGGAATTTTACATACCAAGACTAAAAGACAAAATAGAAACGATTAAAAATAACTGTATATCTTGTATATTATGGAATAAAAAGGAAGGAAAGAAAGAATGAATGCTTCATCCTATACAAAAACTAGAAGGTCCGCTAGAGACGTATTACGTCGACCAAATAGGACCAATGAAGTGAACAAAAAAATTATCAGCACATTTTTGTGATAGTTGATGACTTTTTCAAATTTGTGTGGCTTTATCCAACAAAATCAACCACGACGAAAGAAGTGACATGTTGTCTTGAAAAATAGCGTAAAATATATCACTTCGTCCTGTACGAAAGAAAGAAGGAATGCTTCATCCTAAAATCAACAAAATCAACGACGACGAAAGAAGTGATATGTTGTGAGCGTAAAATATTTGGAAACCCGTCAATGATAATATCTGACAGAGGATCCGCGTTCCGTTCTGAAGAATTCGAATTATATTGCCGAGAAGAAAATATTAAACATGCGTCAACAACTTGTGGAGTCCCACGAGGTAATGGACAAGCGGAAAGGGCAAATAGGACCCTTATACCAATCTTAACAAATCACAGTTTTGAAGAGCCAGGAAAGTGGTACAAATACGTTGACAAAGTACAGACTGCCTCTAATTCGACCTATCAGCGTGGCATAACTACCACACCCTTTGAAGTATATACATCACATCCAAAATTAAAGAGAAAATTTTTAGATCCACACGAAATTGTTAAGGTTAAAGAAAATGATAGATATGACGTTGTTAAAATCGGAGATCACGAGGGACCCAATCGAACGACAACATGCGCTGAATATATAAATCCATGGGTCAGCTATGAAAGAGACGATTCCGAGGCGGATTCTGAGCAGAATGG